>NW_006408682.1:2413811-2414946 GCF_000296735.1 Chrysochloris asiatica
TGCAAAATGGTCCAACCTCTCTGGAAAATAATATGGCATTTCCTCAGAAGGTTAAAAATAGAAATACCCTATGATCCAGCAATCCCTCTACTCAGTATTTACCCACAAGAAAAACGATCCACAACACAAGAAGATATACACACACCAATGTTTATAGCAGCAGAAGATACATGCACACCAATGTTTATAACAGCACTATTTACAATAGCAAAAAGATGGAGACAGCCAAAGTGTCTATCAACTGAAGAATGGATAAACAAATTGTGGTACATACACAAAATGGATTATTATGCTATATTGAAGAATAACAAGGAAGCAGTAAGCCACTGCATAACATGGATGAACCTTGAGGATATTATGCTGAGTGAAATTAGTCAGTCACAAACAGAGAAATACTGCATAGGACCACTACTGTAAAAGACTAAGAAAAATAAATTATACTAAAAGGGGGTAGGGGGAAGTCTTTGTTGGTTGTTGGGAAGTTGGCGATGGGTGGGGGTAAGGGGACAGGGCAAAGCGCAGGGTGGGGATTGGACAAAGGAGAGCTTGGGTGCTAGGGAGGGGGGCAATATTCAGGGAGGGAGAGGGAAGTGGAGAAACGGGACAGATGGGAGAAAAACTGGGCATGTTCGAAAGGGCTAAATGGGACAGAGATAAAGGATGATATATGCACAGCCTTGGAACAGCAGGGCTCTGAGATATAGGGATTGAGTCATGGTTGGAATGGGGGGGGGAATCATATTAATATGCTTGACTTTTTTTGTGTGTTTGTTTGTTTGTTTTAATCTTGGTTTCCCTTGCATTATAATATAGAGTAGACACTGGAGAGGGAGAGAAAGTAATAGTCAGAAACACCACACTAGGCTTGTAAGTCTGTCTTCTGCCTATGACTGATTAGAATACCTAAAATGGGGCTACAACGTACTGAGTGAACGAGGCTTCTTTTGGAGCCTTTGCAATACATAAAACTATAGGTAGAAACCAGAACCACATCCAGATCTCCAGAGATCAGAAATCTCCTCTTGAAAGGACAAGCAGACCAACCTGGAGCGACTAGAATAAAAGATACCTCTTGAAAGAAAGACCTGCAGGAAAAATGGAGGCAGATGGACTGTTACTACAAGAACAAACAAAT
>NW_006408682.1:2415889-2457368 GCF_000296735.1 Chrysochloris asiatica
TGAAGCGACTGGGGACTTTGGACCCAGAGAGGGAAAGGGACTGTGGGCCAAAAAACTGGGGGGAGGAGGGGGAAGTATAGGGGGCGGGTTTCTGGGATATACCCTTTGGGTGGTTGATGATGCATGGAGGGGATTGGAACCATGGCAATGAGATGATATACGATGGAATGAAGGTAAAACTGAAGTTCTCCCATGTAAACTATCATATAATTCACAATAAAGCATTAAAAAAAAAAAAAAAAGAAAGAAAAATCTTTTAAGGAAGCAGATTTTGTGTAGTCACTATTCAGCGCTGACTTTTATATCACAATTAATCAGATATGAAAGAAAGAGTTATCAACTATTCACAGTCTGGTGAACTTATGGTTTACAGAAACAACCGTGATTATTACACTATGTTTTAGAACTTCAAAACTTGGAATTCATTTGCTAAAAGACATGTAGGTTAATAGTTAAAAATACAGCTAGGGCCCAAACTGGCAGTACTAATTTGTACTTCCTTCATTTTCCTGGATACTCATAAAAAATGATAATTTGTGTGGCTAACTGCATTCTATAAAAATTGATACAGAAATATTCCCAAGTCCACATCTTCTTACGTTTGAAAGTGTTCCCTCAAGTGGCAGTACCTTTGCTCTCTCACATGGGTCTCTACTTGGCTTCTCTAGAGGCATTTGCTTTTGGAAACCAGACACCATGTTGTCAGGAAGCCAAACTGCTACAGGAAAAGAGAGTACATAAAAAGGTGCTGGCCAGCTTCTGAAACTGACGTTTCAGAAGACAACCAGATTAATCATCAGACATACGGAAGGAGCACCCAGAGTCTGTGAGAAGGGACAATTTGTCCTGTTAACACTCCTTTTAAATGTCTCACCTACAGCATCTATAATAAAAATACAATGATAGTTCCTTTATTCAACTAAATCTTGGTGGTTTGTTTCATAGATACAAATTATAAGAATATTTTGTATATTTTTAAATTTTTTCAACAATTTGATACATAAGACATGTGATCTCATCCTTGTTTAAATAGTATTTGCTTATTTGCCTTTTAGAGTCCTTGTGTAAAGCTATAGAATAAGGACTAGATTGTGAATGCAAAGTCCATGGTTCAAACCCACCAGTAATTACTTTCTAATGCTAGAGAGTTACTGTGAGTCAGAACCAACGTGATGACACCTGATAATTTAATAACAAAATAGTTTACTGTTAGGCCGATTTTCTTCCTTCTTTCTTTACTCACTCTCTCCCTTCTTTTCATTCTTTCTTCCTTCCATCCTGTCCTCCTTCCCTTCCCTTTTCCTTTTTTAAATTTAGTATTACTTTTGAGAGTTACTTCTTCATTAAGAAGTAAAATTTTGAAAAGAACTACCTTCTCCACCCCCCCCCCCCACTCATCTGTCATTTTGTCATACTGTGTGGCTTGTGTGTTGCTGTGATGCTGGATACCATGCCACCAGTATTTGAAACAGCAGCAGAATTCCCCAGAGTAGACAAGTTTCAGTGAAGCTTCCAGACTAAGAGACTTAGAAGGGGAAGCAGGCCACCGAAAACCTTATCAAGAGCTGGGGACCACTGTCAGGTGTAAGAATAGAAGATGCCAACATTATGAACAGCGGATCCTTGTCAGGTTGGAAGGCTCTCAAAATACGGCTGAGGAAGAGCTACCTCCTCAAAATAGAGTTGACTATAATGACATTGATGGAGTAAAGGTTTTGGGACCTATATTTGCTGATGGGGCACAACTCAAAATGAGGAGATACATTTGCAAACATCCATAAATAATCAAAACATGAAGTGTATGAAGAATGAATCTAAGAAAATTGGAAGCTTTTGAAAATGAAACCAACAACATAAAAATCAGTATCTGAGGCATTAGGGAGCTGAAATAGACTCATGTTGGCCATTTTCAATCAGATAATCATAAAATTCACTATGCCAGGAATGACAGATTGAAAAGCAATGGCATTGCATTCATCACTGAAGGCATTCACATATCTATGCCAAGGAATTTCGAAGACACTTCCTTGGCCAACTGATTGTAAGAGATTCACCTTTGTGTCTATTCCAAAGAGTGGTGCCCCAACAGAATGTGAAAATCATGAACAATATTATCAATATCACATGCAAGTAAAATTTTGCTAAAGATAATTCAAAAAGGTTGTGACAAAACATTGACAGAAAGCTGCCATAGTTTCAAGCTGGACTCAGACAAGGACTTAGAACAAGGGTATCATTGTTTTATTGACTATGCAAAGGCTTTTTGCTATGTGGATCATGACAAGCTATGGACAACATTGCAGAAAATGAGTATTCCCAAATAATTGTGTTCCTGAGGAACTTGCATATAGACAAAGAGCCAGTTGTTCAAACAGAACAAGGGGACATTGAATGGTTTAAAATCAGGAAAAGGTGTGCATCCTCATTGTATTTTCTCACCACATTTATTCAATGTGTATACTGAGCAAATAATCTGAGAAGCTAGGTTATATGAAGAAAAACGTGGCATCAGGACTGAAGGACGACTCATTAACAACCTGTGATGTGCAGATGATACAACCTTGCTTGATGAAAGTGAAGAGGACTTAAAACCTTTACTGATGAAGATCAAAGACCACGGCCTTCAGTATGGATTACACCTCAATGTAAAGAAACAAATATCCTCACCAGTGGACCAAAAACTACATGATGATAAATGGAGAAATTATTGAAGTTGGCAAAGACTTCATTTTGCTTGGATTCACCATCAACACTCATGGAGGCAGCAGTCAAGAAATCAAACTATGTTTGGCATTGGACAAATTTGCTGCACAAGGCCTCTTTAATTTTTCAATAGCCAAGAAGTCAGTTTGAAGACTAAACTGTGCCTGAGCCAAGCCATGATATTTTCAATGACATCATATGCATGTGAAAAATGGACAATGAATAAGGAACACCATAGAAAAATCAACACATTTAAGTTATGGTGTTAGAGAAGAAGAATAAAGGTAACTTCGAGAGCCAGAAGAACAAATTAATCTGTGTTGGAAGAAGTACAGCCAGAATGCACCTTAGAAGCCAGAATAACCATATAATATATATCTCATACTTCAGACATATTATCAGGAGGTACCAGTCCCTGGAGAAGGACATCATGATTGGTAAAGTGGAGGGTCAGTAAAAAATAGGATGACCCTCAATGAGAAGAATTGTCATGGTGGCAGCAGCAGTGACCTCAAGGGTAGCCACAGTTGTGAAATTAGCACACGACCAGGTAGTGTTTCAGTCTATTGTGCATAAGGTTACTATGTTGTACATAAGGAAATGACTCAATGGTACTAACAACAACATAAATACAAACATAAAATAATTCACAATCAAATTCTTTAAAAAACAAAACAAAATAATGCTTGATATAGTTATTGTTTTGTATTACTTTGCTAAAAATAAAGTATTTATTTTTTAAGGTAAACCAGGGAGTTGAAAAGAAGTGTACATGTTTACCCTTCAGTGTCCTGTTCTGGTAATTTATTATTTGGGCCTTAATTTTCTACTTTATTCCTAATTTGTATGATGACTTTGACAGTTCCACAGGAAAAGAGTGAGAAGTTTATTGATGCAAAACTTTTAAATATATTGAACACAATGAAGTTAAACAAAAGTGTTGCTAAGATTTTGCCAAGGGTTATTCCTCTGGATTTCTGTATTCATTTATACAAACAGAAGTCCTCATCTTTATCCTGTCAAGTAGCTGATATGCTTTGAACTGCTAACCTTGCAGTTGGCAGCCCAATGCTGAACCTACAATACTACCAGAGTCCTTTGTTGGAAATCAAGTCCCTAAAATATGTTAAGCTTATTTATACTTTAAAAAACAAACAAACAAAAAACAAAAAACAGTTTCTTGTCTCTTCAAAGGCTATGTAAGCCAATGCTGAGAGGAAACATGGAAAAGACCGAGGAAAATGAAAGCAATAATGAGAAATTTTGCCAGTTAAAAATTATCTGTCTTCAGAGACAATAATCAAGAAAAAAACATCATCACTTGCTGGACTTTGTGTCTAGTAAAAAATTTTCAAATGGCGTAAAATTTTTCAAGAACTATTTAATGCAGGAGTTCATACAGAACAGTCTTAAATTTGTTTCAAATGCACTTATACTTCGAACTTGCATTTGCCTATATTTATTCAACAGATGCCAAGGCTTGTGATAGGATCAAATGATCTCCAAAAAAGAGAGTAGCTCATTTTGTGCATAGAACTTGTCAGGTAGTCCTCTGGGCTGGTAAACAAGCAAACAACTCCTTTCCCTGGAGAATGAACTGGAAAAAGCCACAAAGGGAAAGAGGTGTAAAGAGAATCAACTGAACTCTGAAAGACTTAGCGACAGAAAAAGGTCTAAAAATTTATGAGTAAGACCTAAAAAATGACAGTCGCAACTATGTTCTCATCATGTGCATTTTTTATGAAAGAATATTTTAATGTGGAACACATAAAGAATGCTCCTTGAACGAGATGGACCAAGATGACAAAGTGAAGGGATGCTCACATTTACTCCCTCAATACCTAACTCACTGAACAACAAATAAAAACAAAAAAGGACTGAGATTTAGCGCTCTGGTCAACAGCTGAGGTATGGAGATCAAGACCGTTCTAAATTAGGGAAGAGGAAATACATGATTGGTCCAGAATGTAGAAGATCCTATCTGCTAACATCAGGAGAGTTTAGTCATCATAGCCAAATGGAATGGGGTCTGGGTAATACCACAAGCATAGAACACAGAAAAGAAACTAATCTGAGGAATCTATAGCCTGATTTTTTTTAAAGTGGGGTAATTGGCTTTGGGAGTTCGAAGGTTGTAGAATGGCGAAGGGGTAAAGGGACACCGTTGTGTGGGGTTAGAATGCTATTAAATATTGTTGAGGACCATGACAGATGGTCACTAGGACCAGGAGGAACTGCAAGAACAGGGCAAGAGGAATACTTTAAACTAATAGGGACAAAGAACATGACCCATACCTGTAGACTTTGGGATTGTCTGTGCAGGAGTGCTGGTGACGGAAAGCTAGACAGTCCCATACCATCAACACTGTAAAGTTGAGGTCCAATGTGTCAGAGTCACCAAAATATGAATTTCTACTACCTTATGTGAATAATGAATTCCATGGATAGAACTCCTAAACTAGTACTGAAAAATGCAAAACAAAACAAAAACAAACCTATCAAAACCGTGAAGATGGGAGTGCCATCTACTGGTCCTCAGAAGAAACCAAGCTTCCACAGATGCATTCTGACTCACGATGAACATGTAAGGCTAGAAGTTGCACCGTGGAGTTCTAAGAACTGTGAATCTTTGAACAGACTATCTGCGATAACTTCCTTCCACAGAGAGACTCGTGGGTAATAGCTCCAGGCTTTTATTTGTCTGTTGGGCACTTGGTCAATGCACCTCCACGCTACCCAACCAGAAAATTCTTCCACAAAAAGAATATGAAACTAGAAGCTAAAATTTCTAAAAGATATGATAAAATTGTCTAACTTCAACAAAATTTAGTAAAACGCATGAAATCACAAGAGAGGAAGAAACAAAGACAAAACATGAAAAAAGAGAAAATATTTCTATGGAAGTCAGAACAATGCAAAGAATTGATATTTTTTAGATAATGGTGTTAAACATGTTTAAAGAAATCAGAAATCACATAGGTAACAAAAGCAAATGGAAGAACTAAATGAGAAGCTTAAAAAAATTGAATGCAAGGATTAAAACAAAATGAGAGGATTATTGACATTGAAGAATTAACCATGTGAATTTGAAAAAATAAAGAATGACAGTCAACAATGGAGTTGAACAGACAGAAGATACAGTAAGTGAACTAGAAGACAAAATAACTGAAGTTACCAAGTCTCAAGAAAAAAGAACAAAGTAAAGGGAACAAGTCCAATAGGAAATGGGGAATCAATGAAAAGATCTAACAACAGAATAATTGGAACCCTAAAGCAGTATAAAGGAGTCCTGGTATGGCTCTGTGGGTTAACGCACCAGACTGCAAAGCCATTTGAACTGCAAGGTCAGCAGTTCAAGCTTACCAGCTACTCCTTGGAAACCCTATACAGGGTCGCTATGGGTCGGAACTGACTTGACAGCACTTCACAACAACAACTAAGCGGTATGGAACAATAAAGCCATACAAACAATTTTTTAAGAGATGTTGTTGTTGCTGTTAGGTACACCATTGAGTCGGTACCGACCCATCAGAGAGAATTTCTCAGGCAAAAACAGAGATTCAAGCCTGAAAATACAAGAAGCTATATGAACCCCAACAGAAGAGTCATAAAAAGAACAGCTACCTGACATATCCTAATAAAATTCTTGAAAACCATAGACAAAGGGACAATTGTGAAAACAGCAAGAGAAGATGCAAGATAATATACTGAAGACCTTCCGGAAGAATCAGTGATTTCCCCCCTCACACTCTAGAAGCAAGAAGACAAGGGAGTTACATACATAAAACACCAATCTAAAACAAATGTCAACCAGTAATTCTTTACCCAGAAAAGTTGTCGTTCTAAAACAAGGGGGAAATTAAGACATTCTGAAACAAACATGTTGTTGTTGTTGTTGTTAAGTGCCATTGAATTGGTTCTGACCCATAGCGACCCTGTATAGGGTTTCCAAGGAGCAGCTGGTGAGCTTGAACCAACATAAGCTCTTGGAATTTGCCACTACCAGTATTAATCAAGTAATTAGTTTAAATTAAAAGTCAAGAGCATTAAATAAGTGCTCATATCTATGCATAGGGAAGAAATAAATAAATAGTAACAGGATGAGAGCAAGCTCTAAAAGAACCCAAAACAGGCAATCATAATAATTATGCATGTAATAGTTTCAGGAAATAAACTCAGTAATTAAATTCCATAAATAACATAACACAGTTTATAAGAAATAATCACAAAGTATTCATATCAAATTTAGGTTGCATACTGATGTTAGTAGAGACACACAAACAGAAATGTATGAGGGAGAAACATGAACAGTATTACCTTTTGAATATTTATTTTAAAAGATTATTAATTTCCAAAATTACATTTTTACTCCTTTTCATTTCACTACCTTAAAAATATGCTTGAGAGCTTCAAAATAGCTGAGAAACTGTGATTAAAAAAACCTTGAGGTAATTAGAATGCTGTGGGGTCAACTTGGATTTTTATTTTCAACGTTAAGTAAAGTCATTGTCTTTTCTGTGAATTCAGATTAAATAGCAAACTGAATTGGTTAAAACCAGTAGGTTTTATACTCATAGGATGAATTCATTTCCGTTAAATACTGTGGTGTCTCACTTCTCTTCTTTCTCCCTAGTTTGACTGGAACATTACTTATTAACTACAAGACTAACATGCAGTATTTGATGTACATGGTACATGTTTTTATGAAAACATGTCAGAATGACTATGTTAGGTGTCAAAGACCTAAAATGACCTAAGGGAAGAGCTGGATTTGGGAAGATAAGATAAAAATAGATTCAGCTGAATCATTCCCTATTTCCAGATCTAGCATTTTATTTTGAAATGTAAAACAAATTAAATTAAAGACAAACTATTTTGTGGCAAGTGTACAAATACTAAGGAATTGGTTGCCTCTCATAAGTTATGCAGACAGAGAAAACAAAAACGTAGGAAAATGTGGACTCCCTGGGTGGTGTAACCAGTTAATTCATCCAGCGGCTGACTAAAAGTTTGGAAATTCTAGTCCACGCAGAGAATTCTCAGAAGAAAGTGAGCTAGTGAGCTACTTCTAAAATTTCGTCCATTGAAACTCCTATAGAGCACAGCTCTCTCTGGCACACATGCGGTCGCTATGCGTTTGAGTTCACTGGACCAAAATATAAAACCAAACCCACTGTCTTGTCCAGTCATTTTGGACTCACGGCCCCTTACAGTACAGAGTAGAATCACTCTATAGGGTTTCCAACGGTGGTCCCACAGAGTGGCTGGTAGGATTGAATTTTGGTTTAATAGTCGAGCACTTAACTGCAGCATCACTGGGACTTTTTATACATTCCACAGCAATTGTTGTTTTGTTTTATTTTAGCTTGCATTTTCACTTGTTTTTTTCACTGTTTCCTGTAGTTTTGAGAGGAAGGCAGCAGGTATCGTGATTCTCCAACCAGATACCCTTTTCAAGGCTGTGTCCTCTGTCCCTGTCGACGGGGGAGAATTATCCTCAGTCATGCCTCCTCCCTGCAGGCAACAGTGACCAATTGTTGTATGATGCAGGGGAACAAATGTCTGCCCCTTTGCCTTAATTTGGACTGTTCAGTGGCTCCCAAACCCTGGATAAAAGGTCCCAGTTGCACTTACCAGGCAAGACAGCTTTCTTGACCTAGTCCTAACTTCTTCCTTTCTTGACGAGTAGCTCCCAGGCATAAAGAAATTCAACCCCTTAAATAGCAATTGACTCCAGCGAAGGTCAATTGACTTCTGATTTTCAATTGACTCAGGTGGTCACAAAGTGCTAAGATAAGGAAGATTTCATGAGGATATGTGTTTTTTGTTTTCTGTTTTGTTACTCCTGTAACTAAAGCATCTAGAAGTTCCTGTCTTACTATAAGTATTAAATGAAAATTTGGGGAATAACTGAAATAATGAACACATCTCACCTGTAGCATTACCTTCTGTTCAGATCATCCATCACCTGTTGAGAGAGGAGAGATTTTTAAAAGTGGTGGTTTAGAGAAACAGGATGGGAGAAAAAGGGGAGTGGTCAGCTGGCTTAACAGTTGAGCAAATTCTCTGCCATTATTTTTGATATTTAATTTGTTGTTGTTGTTATGTGCCGTGGAGTCGGTTTCTACTCCTAGTGACCATATATAGGGTTTCCAAGACTGTAAATCTTTACGGGAGCAGAAAGACCCATCTGTCTTCCATGAAACAGCTGGTAGTTTCAAACTGCTGACCCAGAGATTAGTAGCCCAACTCATAACCGCTACACTACAAGAGTTCCTTCCAAATTAGAGACCTAAAATATAATAGTCAGAAGAATTTTTCTCTTTTCATATTTGAACTCTGGATATATTTAATTAGGAATCCTGGTGTGGCACTGTTGGATAAACACGGTACTGCTAACCACAAGGTTGGCAGTTCAAATCCACCAGCTGTTCCTTTGAAACCCTGAACAGGGTTGCTAGGAGTCAGAACCACCTGGAAGGCAGGCACTTAACAACAAAAACAAAAATGTTTAATTATCTTCAATTTGAGAATATGAGTGTTGTGAATTGACTTCTGTTCCCCACTATAATATGTCAACTTGACTGGGTCATGAGTCTAAATGACTTGTCAGTTATGTTGTTGTTGTTAGACACCTTAGAGTGGATTATAACACATAGAGATCCTGTATAGGGTTTCCAAGGAGCAGCTGATGAGCTTAAACAGCAGGCCTCGTGGTTCAAACCGATGTTGCAGTCCAGCACATTAGCCCACAGCATCACACCAGGACTCCAGATATAGAGCTGTTGTTGTTGGTAAGTGCCGTTGAGTCAGTTCCAACGCATAATGACCCTGTATAGGGTTTCTGAGGAGTGGCTGGTGAACTTGAACCAGTGACCTTGCAGTTCAAAGGACCTTGCAGACCAGCACATTAACTCACAGTGCCACACCAGGACTCAGCCTTGTATCTTTGGTGTCCTAGTGTGGCACTGTGGGTTAATGCACTGGACTGCAAAGTCTGTTGGAACAGCAAGGGAGAGAGAAGCAAGCAGAGAAAAAGGAACCAGACTACCACCAAGAAAGAGGAGCTGGGAACAAGCCCATTTTTTGAACCTTGGTTTCCTGCACTGAGAACCTCCTAGGACCAGCGGTAGAATGATGAAAAAGCTCATGTAGCTCTCCAAGGAATGCTGCACCCACAAAAGCTGAAAGGAGACAAGGGCTTTCCTCCAGAGCTAACAGAGAGAAAAATTAACATTGTTTTAAAACTATTGAAAAAGTAATTATAAGCATGCTTTCCAAAATGTTCTTGTATTTATTCAGTGCTGAAAGCATTAAGCTTCATATTGCCCCTCATCTACTGTTCATAATCCTAATCTTTTGCATATTTGTGTTGACAATGTTGTTTTGTTTTGCTTTGTTTTGTTTATCATCATAAGACTGAGTTTCCCTTGTCATCCATGTTTCTGATTTCTCACCATAAGTTATTCTTGTCTAGGGAAAGAAACTCCCATTCAACATAAACTTGGGAAGCAACATGTATTGGCTATAAATTCTTTATATTTGTGAATGTGAGAAAGCGTGTAATTGTGTGTGAGCACATGACTGTTCTTTGTACAGTGCCTTTTTTAGGTGTCTTTTTTTTCTATCTATTAAAAATTTTGACATGGTCCAAATCCCTGAGCCAAAAGGTATTTTTCATGCATCAGAAGGAGCCAAGTGTCGCTAAACAGAAAAACCAACCAGTTGTCATTAAACACATAATTATATCAAGATACGTAAATATGTCTTCCTCATGAATGACTAGATTAGGCTTTTGTCAGGGGAGAAAAATAAATTGGCGTTAGGAGTGATGAATTAGGTAAAGCCAGTGAGTGGTAAGTTTTTTCTACCTCATTTCAAAGTCAACAAATTCTAAACGGAGGAAATTTTGTATTAGCACAGAGCTCATAGCTAAAAAGGAAGATGTTACAAGACCCCCGAAGAGAGTCAGAGAGAGAAATTCTCATGTGGTATGCAGAGGGGTTTTCTAATGAAGAGGAGGATGGGGCTAAGATCAGTTGGGGTACAAGTGCAAAAAGAAGAGGGTGTCTGTAGGAAATGCAATAAGATTAGGCATGAGAATGTATTAAACTAAGAGCTGCACCAAAGGCCTAAATAGTACATCTACCTCTCATCCCATGTTAACCAAGATACTCAGATAAAGTTACAGTACTCATTTTCTTACTCTGTCCTGTATCAGAATGCTTTCTTGACTCTTCACTAAAAGAACAGCTTAAACCTCCACTGAAAGGCACTGCAGATTTTGTCTAAGACAGATGCATAAAACCATGAATTTGAGTCAAAATTTCTCTGGCTGTAGAATTTATTTTAACCACTTGTCCATCTTTTAATAAGCTTTCGTACTCCCTTATTTATGAGCTGTTAGCCATGAATGTACTGCTGTCTTCACGTCTTCATCAGAGGTGAATCTTCATCTTTGAAACACTGCTTTCAGGGGACCAAACAGGAGAAAGTCCGATGGAGCAAGATCAGGACTATAGGTATTTCAACACCTCAAAACAAAATTTTTGCAAGAGTGTCAACTGTGTGGGCAGAGGTGTATGGACATGCATCGTCATGCAAGATGAAAATACCATTGTATAGCAGTCCTCTGTGCTTAATATGAGTGAGCATCTCACCGTAATGAGCACTGTTGATTGTTGAACCTTTTTCCTGAGAGTGTTCCAATATTGACATTGCAAGCATCAGTTTTCCAGTTGATGGTTGACTTTTGAACTTTTTCTTGGTCAGTGATCGAAAATGTTTCCATTCAATACTCTGCCATTGACTCTCAGGCTTCTAGCGATGACTCCATGTCTCGAAAGCTTTAATGATCTTTATCATGAAACTTTTACCTTCCTTCTAGTATTGGTCCAAATCTTATTGGCAGATGTCCACGTTCATGCCTACACAGCAGTGACCTTGAACAGAAAATGCTGATAAGACAGTGCGGCCGGCGGGAGTTTTAATATAACTGGAGGGCAGATAAGTTTTTACTCACCCTCATATATTCAAATAGTATCTTTCTGTCTCTCCTAGGCCTGCTTCCTTCCTATGGTGGTGCTGGTTGTTTGCTGTCAAGTTGGTTCAGACTCATAATGACTTCATACAGGGTTTCCACCTAGGGGTCCTTGTGTGGCACTTTAGGATAAGTACTAGACCGCTAGTCACAAAGTTGGTGCTTTAAACCTACCAACTGTCCCCTTGGGAACCCTAAACAGGGTCACTATGAGTAAGAACTAACTTGACAGCACTTAACAACAAGGACAATAGAGTTTCCAAGGCTGTTTTTATATATAGAAAGACCCTGTATAGGGTTTCCAAGGCTGCAAAGCTTTCCCGGGAGCAGAAAGTCTCATTTTTCTCCCATGCAATGGCTGACCTTGAGTTTAGCAGCTTGACTCATAAGCACTACACTACCAGAGCTCCTTTAACATAATAATAATGGCATTGATTTCATAGCATTGTTGTAATACACATGTATGCTCCTTAGCACACATAATAGTATGTTATGTGATTTGGGCATTGTACAAGCACCATGTTGTAACCTATGGAAGCCTGCTCCTACTTGTCCTCATTGCTGCTGCTGCCACCACTGCTGCTGCTACAGCTACAGTATAAAGTTACCTACACCAGAGCCTATCCACCAGCTAAAGCCCAAGAGCTCACACCCAGAGCCACGTTCTCTGCCTCACCTGTCTGTATCCCACCCAAGGCCCAATGCTGTTAGAATATGGATCTGAGGTCTTTAAAACCATTGTTGTTGTTGTACTGTTAAGTGCTGTCGAGTCGGTTGTGACTTATAGCACTCTATATAGGTTTTCTGAGGAGCAGCTGGTGAGTTTGAACCACCAATATTTTGGTTAGCAATCCAGTGCTTATCCTACGGTACTACACCAGAGCTCCATAGCAATTCCAACTCATAGCAACCCTGGATAGGATTTCCAAGTGTGCCTGGTGAGTTTCAACTGCCAAACTTGTGGTTCAAACAGAACTTATGGTAGAGTGCTTATCCAACAATGCCAAATGGACGTTAATCCAGCAGTGCTGTGAAATAGTAAAATGCATAATCTATTTTAGTTGTAGCTATTATTATTATTATTGTGGAGTCCTGGTATGGCGCTGTGGGTTAATGCACCAGACTGCAAAGCCATTTGAACTGCAAGGTCGGCAGCTCAAGCTCACCAGCTGCTCCTTGGAAACCTATACAGGGTCGCTATGGTTCGGAACTGACTCGACGCCACTTAGCAACAACATCATTATTATTGTACTGTGTCTTCTTTGTTTAATAACTAAAGGAAGAGATAAACAATGCATTTTATTCTGATTCTAGGATTCAATATTATTATTGTATAACAAGTCAAATTTAACAGTGTTGTTGTTAAGTCATTTTAGACTTTCGTACCACATTTTATTCTGTTTTATCCAGAGCAAGAGATAGTGTTTCTTTTAAACCTTTTCCTTTATTCTTGTCCTGGTGTGGCACTATGGATTAATGCTCTAGGCTGCAAAGTCAGTTTGAACTGCAAGATCGGCAGTTCAAGCTCACCAGCTGCTCCTTGGAAACCCTATACAGGGTCACTATGAATCAGAATCAACTTGATGGCATTTAAGAACCTTATTCTGGTGAGGTATTTTTTTTTGGTACTTAAGTGTTTTGTCTTTTGTATTTAAGTGTTGTGCACATGAGGTCACTTGATTTTTCTTACTTATTCTGCAAGAAGAAATATCCACTTAGAATGATTATCCACACTCATGATTTTCATTTCAAGTAACTCAGTTTATGTTTTCAAATGTGGTAATTTAACTCAAATCATTTCATCTGATCTCTCAGTAGAGCAAGAAAATCAGCTCCAACTGAAATCATCTGCACTCAATTCAAAACAAACTGGTTTTAATTCCTTAAAAAAAAAGAAGAAGAAGAAGAGACAGGTAAGAAGGAAGGAAGAGAAAGAGGGTCGGAAGGGAGGATGAAAGAGTGAGAGAGAAAGAGAGAGGCAGAAAAGAGAGGGAGAAAGAGAGAAAAAAGAAAGGGTTTTCAGTGGCTGCTCCTTCAGAACTGTATCATCAGGTCTTTCTTCTTCTGAGATGTCTCTGGTAGGGTTGAACCTCCAAGTTTTCAATTATCAGCATGTGGTGTTAACCATTTGAATCACCTAGGGACTCCTTTTACTTCCTTAGTATTAATAGAAAGAAATGGAATTTTAGCTAGATATGCACTGGTATTCAACAGGGAATGCATCCAGTATTGAAGAAAATAGCAATTAAAACAATATTCTGTGTTATAAAATAATTTGACACAAGATAAACAAGTGTATATCTAAATATACACAGTGAATCATGCACACTCTAATATGAAATTTTAAGACACACCACCACCACCATCAGGCTAGACTAGGAGTCCTTGAGGGGTGTTATTTACTCTCTGCTGTGAGTTATTTCAGAATAAAAAGTCTCACACAGACTTTTCGAAACACAAGTCTATCGTGGATTATTTCATAGGCAGAACCATGGATGATATGCAAATTATTTGTTATATAATCAACTGTTACTCATTCTATTTGACAGAATCATTTCACATGCACACTCAATGTTGTCATCAGCTGTGGACATGGATGGGCATTTTAGTATAACCTGAAGAGAGAATAGTAGATTAAAACTGCTGACCTTGCAGTTAGCAGCCCAGTTCATAATCCACTATGCCACCAAGGGTTCCTTCATTACCATCATTGAAGTGAGAATTTACAAGGGTGAGTAAAAAATTATCTGCGCTCCAGTTATATTAAGGCACCCGTTCACCTCCACGGTTGATGACAACATTGAGTGTGCAGGTGAAATGATTCTGTTGAATTGATGAGCTACAGTAGATTATGTGGCAAATCATTTGCAAATCAGCCATGGCTCTGCCTATGAAAAAATCCATGCTACACAGGTTTTGGAAAGTTTGTGCAAGATGGGTACCCAAACAACTCACGAAAGAACATAAACAAAAGTGTTTGGACATCTGCAAACGAAATTTGGTCCAATAGTCAAAGAATGGTAAACATTTCTTTTTTAAAAATGTTACTGATGATAAGACACGGAGTCATCTTTATGAGCCTGAGAGTAAATGGCAGAGTATGGAAGAGAAACCTACTCAATCACCAACCAAGAAAAACTTCAAAAGTCAACCATCAGCGAGCTTTGGCCGCTCAGGCCTTAAGAACCCACTGTCCCAATGGGGTCGCCGCCGTGCACTCAATGGTGTCTGGAGGTGGTGTCCCTACTGACGACGAACAGGCCACAGGGCTGGAGAGGGAGGTCATGATGGCTGCACAGAAAGAGCAGGATCCATACAATATGCTTGCTCCAAAGGCAGCTGCAGGCAGCAAGAACGACCCTAATTTAGTCCCCTCCATCACCAACAAGTGAATTGTGGGCTGCATCTGTGAAGACAACAGTGCTGTTATCTGGTTTTGGCTGCACAAAGGTGATGCCCAGCGGTGCCCTAACTGTGGAACCACCACAGTGTTCATGGGGTCACCAAAATTTGAAGTAATCATAAGTTAAAGTGGCCATGGGTCAGGTTCAGCTCAGCATCAGCTAACAACAGTAACAACAACAAAGTTATATTCATTTGATGAATTACAGAATCTACAGTAAGAAATAAATATTGAATAGTTTTATGTTAGTGGGATTTTTAACACATGTCTGGAAGTAAGGAAGTCTTTTTTTTTATGGAGGAATAGAACTGATTAAGAGTGATGAAGGACAAAGAGTCTACATTGCTGGTAGATATTTCAAGGTCAGCAGTTCAAACCTACCAGCTGCTCCTCAGAAACCCTACACAAAGGTTCTATGAGTAGGAACCAATTCAGTGGCACTCAACAACAACAAACAAAATACTTTCTTCATGTAGTGTAAAAAGTAGAACTAAATGATATTTTCAGGATGGGTATGTTCTTTTGGTCTCAGAAGAAATTATAAGTTGTCTTACTGTCTGCATTTATCATCTCTTTGCCTTGTCCATTATTCTTGCAAAACTGTAAGCTAAAGTGACAGAATGTCTCCTTTGAGAGCTACAAGAAAAAATTTGACTCCATCAAATCAATCCAAAGATATACTGTCCACCACCACCGTTCTCGTAGGACAAGTTTGTATTATCAGGGCTGTCATTGTGTGGGAGCAGGATAGAGAACATTCGTTAACAGAACAGCAATACGTATCCAAATGGAATGCTGTGGGAATTTATCAGCCATTTCTCCAATTAGAGTTGGAGCCTTGGAGCTTAGCTCTGAATTCGCCTGTCAGGGAGGAGTGTCAGTACCAGCTAAATAAATGATAGAGTTGTCCTAAACACTCCTGACATGCAGTTTAAGACTTGTTTAGGCTTTAACCCAAGGCAGCTGATGCTGAATAAGCAAAAGGTTTGATTGCTATCACAGATATCAACACGCATTACTGTACCAGCTGCTCATAGCGGATGGAAATATCCCAAATTGTTACTGACCTCAAGTTATTACCAGTTGCGTATTGAATATATGCTGCTGCCAGGATTAAACTAACTTTTAGGAATGCCATTCCTATATTTTAACTTACCCATTATGAATACTTGAGGCATATATCCACATATACACATAGATGGTTTCTACAGAGAATTCAATATTTTACAAATTCCGAATGATAATAATCTCCCAAGGGAGCTATTTTAGACCATTTGGAATTGATATTGAGATCTATAGCTCCATAATGCAAAACTTATAAATTCATCAAATATTCATAATCACAAAAGCTTCAGATGGTATATGTAGGATTAGACATTGCAATGGGAAAATGCCAAGGGTTTGTAGTGTTAACATGTTTTCATTTAAGAGGAAACATGATATTAAACTTTAAATAAATTAGAGACTTGTAATGCTTCTTTTCAGGATGAGATAACATTATCTTACATCAAAAGGGCCTAATTCTGAGAGGATACTTCTTGAAGGCAAAATATTTAAATATTCTACTATATAGGATTTTAATTCTGAAAAGGTATATTTAGGCTGGGAGGAAAATCGGCTGATAAATTTGACTACATAAAACTCCAAATTAAATGAAGAGAACAAAGAAAAGTAAAGGAAGCAGAAAACAAAATGCAAAGCTTCAAAAAAAGAAAGAAAAAAATATAAGATGGGACAAAATATGGATAAATTAAATGAGAATAACAAACTGCAAAATACACACACAAACACAACTCACCTCACACACACACACAAATGACTGATTTCATTAGTAGGTGTGGAGCTGTAGGATAAACACTGGCTGACCAGGTCCTTTCAATCGAGAACCGGTGATTCAGACTCACCAGCCACTCCTTGGAAACCCTGTCTGAGTTCCCTATGAGTCGGAACCAACTCTATGAAACCTACCAACAGCAATCATTGAGAGCAGGAGGAAAAACCCAAGGAAAAGTAAGCAGGGAGTTTGAGCAAACCATTTTCTGAAAAAGAAGTAGAACACTTGAAAGAACATTTAATGCAAACAAAAACAACAGTGAGATAAAATTTCTTACTGACCAAAATGACAAAAATTCAAATGCTCAGTAATAGATTATTAACATGAGAGAAGGAAAACAAACTCTTTCATTTCTGATGACTGTGCAAAATGTTAACATCCCTAAGAAAGTATCTTCAAAATTACAAATGAATTTCCTTTGACCTAACAATCCCACTCCCAGGAATTTATACTAAATGTGTGTCCTGGTGATGCTGTGAGTTAAGCATTGGACAGGTAACTAATCACAAGGTAAGGAGTGGGTCAAACCTATCAGTCACTCAGAGGTAAATAGATGAGACCATTTACTCTTACAAAGATGTATAGCCTTGAAAACCATAAGCAGTTCTACTCAGTCTTACAGGGTTGCAATGATTTGGGTGTGACTGTAGCTACAAAACTACAAAATAATGTTTGCACCACGATTATCTGTGCAAGTATTTATACTCACAAAATATTAAGTAGTATTTTTTTCCTATAGGAGACCACTGAAACTATATAGAACTTCCATAAAGAAGAATGGTACACAGTCATAAAAGCAACAACTGAAGTTTTCTAGACACTTCTATGAAAAGATCTGCAAATGCTGTGAGGCGCAAAAAGTCAGTATGCTATGCTACAATTTGTGTAATACAAGTTGTTGTTGTTGCTGTTAAGTGCTACGAAGTCAGTTACAACTCATACCAACCCTGTATAGAGCTTCCGAGGGACAGCTGGTGAGTCTGAACCACTGATCTTGCAGTTCAAACAAACCTTGCAGTCCAGCGTGTTAACCTGCAGCACCACAATACAGGATAGAATGCAACAAAAGGTACTGAAGTGTGCATTCATTTGCATAAAGAAAAACAGATAAGATACACAAGAGACTAACAGGAAAGGAGGCATAATGGAATGGACAGATAGAAACAAAAGCAAAAGTTTCAAAACATACCTTTCTATACTGTAGTTTTCTTTTGGAAATATTATTTAAAAAATAATGATTTTAAAACCTGGAGTAGAATGTGTGTTTCAAATAAAAATAGAAAGCACCCATTTCTGTGGGTAAAATTGACTTGCCAATCTGTCTCCATCAATTCCCAAATCAAGGATTTCTCTTATGGGATTTCCCAGTGAATTTGTCTATTAGATGCCACATTGTCCATATATCTATAGACTAGTAATGCATTGGTTCCTTTTTTTACATCTGTAAATATTGTGAAGCCAAGAGTTGTGTCATCTTGCAAATGCTCCTCCTATTTTTTGACTGAAAAGTACATATGTAGTGTGATAATTACACGCAGTCCCTGGATGGTGAAAGGGTTTATTCACTTGACTACTAACAGAAAGATTGGAAGTCTGAGTTTACCCTGCAGTGCTTTGGAAGAAAAGTGTGGTGATCCATCTCCAAAAACAGCAGCCATTGAAAACACTGTGGAGCACACGAGGTCCCCATGAGTTGGAATCAATTGGACAGAGACTGGTTTTCTGATCATTACTATTAATGGGAGAAGTATATGTGTGCGGTTGATACCTTTGACAGATAAGATAATGAGTAGCTTGATTTTTTTACTTAATTCTTTTGTGTATTTTCAAATGTCTGCAATAATTCAGAGAAAAATAAATAACACTTGCTGTCAAGGTTTTATTTTATTACCAACAAACCTGCTTCAAAGAAAGGTCATTAATCTATGGTAAATGCAGTTAAAATGAATGTGAACATGATGCTTGCCCTGGAATGTACTAACACGAAGATTTCAGCACTCACGTCGTGTAGAAGGTAGCACACTCCTCTAACAGCCTGTAGAAGCCAGCCCAGCTCTACTTAGACAGTTAAAATCCTGAATTGTTTCTAAAATGAGAGAGATTTCTCAGAAACCAGCAATACTCTGGGCCCACCAGTCAAGGCTGATTTCTGAGTCGTCTATTGTACTCTTTGCTAATGATATAAGCTGCCCATTTCCTTAACAAGCTGGGTTTGTTCATTGGAAAATGTAACAAATAATTTCAAGGTTATGTCACTCTTGGCAAGCACAGTTGCGCTGGTGGTAAAAGGAAGTTTTTCAGAGCAAGGCAAAGACTGAAATCTTGTTTGGAACTACCAGCCTACAAAGCCTGCAGTAGTACCATATTGTTCAAATTCACAGGGCTGTCTGATGCTCACAGATATGGAAGGCCGTTTGGCTTTTATAAGGATGCAAATCTGAAGAGATGTTTAATTCCAGTCCTTATGAGTAAAGAAATTGTTTTGGAATATCAATTTTATTTAGTATGTATTTCCTTTAAATGTTTGCTTGATAAAGGCTACAATGTTTTTGCTTCTAATCACAGCCAACTTCTGAGTATTCAGGAGGTGGTTATTTGCACTAACTTGAGTTCTGCATTTCCTTCCTCTGATCTACGTTTGTAATTTTACTGTTTATTAGTATTTCCTGCATTGGGTAAGCAAAGAAAGGGAGATTGAGGTGAGCTGAAATAATTTGTTTGTTACAGACCAATTTCATTTTACATGTGCTATTCCTGTCCTGCTTTCAGGTCACATTTTATGATTCAACTTGTTGAAACACTTTTTTTTTTGTTGATAAGAGACAGCAAAAAGGTCATGCACATTGACCTGAGAGATCCAGAGTCTGCTCTCGGTTTTGCAACTGGTTCACTTTGTGACCCTGTATGAGTCATGTACTTCATTACTCCTGTGTATTTTAAGGAATGATGATACTACTGACTTCTTAAAAAATACTTTTAGAGAAGAAATAGGAAGGAGAGTTTAATATGCACAAGAAATACACCAAACTCCCCAAGGGAGGCTTCAATATGACTGTAAAGACATATACAAGCAGATTCATTTCTTTCAAGGAATCCTAAATTTGGTCCTTGTGAACAACCAAAGGCTGATCAGCCATGCATGTAAATCTCCATGTGCTTCATAGGCTAACACATTCCTTTGTCTGAAGACTCTGTTACCAGTGAATTATTCCCACAGGTAAAATCACATTCCAATCAGTTCCAAGTATTCCCAAACTATGATTTTCTGTGCTTTTGTTTACAGCTAGGCTTTGGGAGTTATATTTTTGAAGGATTTTTTTTTTTTTTTTTTGGTCTGTTCATAGAAGATTTTATCATTTGAGCCTTGGTACATAATGACACCTATCAATAATAATTGGTCCACACAGACTTCTGAAATCTTCACTCCCAAATAGATCCATACTTTCCATGATCTCACTGGAGCAACTAACTCCATGCTTTCAACAACAGCAATGTTTATTTTGATTAACAGTTAAGTTTTAGTGAAGGGGAAGAAATATTCATTTTTCATTCAATTTTGACAGATGACAGTAAAGATAAATCAGTATGCAGAAAGAGTAGATATATTACCATATTTGTGTTATGTCCCTGGATGATGAGTTTGTGTTAATGAGTATATATTAACGAGTTTGTCTGCTACCCAAAAGGTTGAAGGTATGACTATACTTAGAAGAGCCTCTAAAGTAAGCGCTGGTGAGCTCCTTGTGAAAAACCATTCATTTCAATGAGTACAATTCTACTCTGACAGTCACGGGTCAACATGAGTAGGAATCAAGTCCATAGCACTTGCTTTTACTTATATGTGATGTGTTGTTGTTTTTAAGTACCGTGAAGTTGGTTCTGACTCATAGTGACTCTGTATAGGGTTTCCAAGCAGCAACTGGTGAGTTTGAACCACCGACCTCGCAGTTCAAAGAGACCTCGCAGTCCAAAGCATTATCCAGCAGTGCCTCACCATTACTTATCATTAGCCTTACTTATCCAATAAAACATCCTAATTCCATCAGGAAGGTTGAGCGGTGGAGGATGGTCAGTGGTCCAGTCCCAGCACTGAGGTCATTCAGCCTTACTTCCTACACCAAGAGGATGACTATTAAAAGCTAAAGAAATTGTGACAATTCTGTCTTGAGTCCTTTTTATTTTGTCTTGTTTTTTTTACACAGAAGGTCTATATGTCTATATACCGATATGAGGTAACTAAATTAAAGAACGTGTCTCACTACGATGTATATGTTTTAAATAATACCATATAGTTCATGGGTGAGCATCTTAATGAATATTGTCTGTGAACATTTAGTTACATTTATTTGGTTAACTTTATTTATAGACTATATAAACTAAGAATGTATTTGAAAAATTAATTGGGTTGTTAACTGAATAGTGGCATGCTTTGGCAATTATACATTTGTAGAACTGTTTTGTATCTTTTGGGGGAGAAGTTTGGAGGTTAAAGGCAATCATTTGTTGGGATAAAAATAAAGATTTCATCTAGAACACTGTATAATCTTATTTTGAGGGAAAGTACTAAGTTTTGAAATGATGAAAATTCTCGGAAAAATCTAAGGTCAATAAGATATAAAGTGGAAAATGAACTTAAGAATTCTACACAAAACCTTCTTTAGCATATACTTCATATTTGACTTATAGTATATTTGTTATATTTCTATTACCACCTTTGATTTTGTGCTAAGAATTCTGATGAAGTGACACATGTATGTCAGAGTAGAACCATGCTCCATAGGGTTCTCAATAGATGGTTTTCCATAAGTAGATTCCTAGGCCTTTCCTCAGATCCTCCTCTGAGTGGCCCATATATTTAAATGACAGTCCTAATAAATTCCCTATGACTTCTCATTTCCCAAGACTATGAAAGGGAGATAATGAAATATACATTGGTTAGAATTAGGAAAATATGTGATATAAAGCAATACCAAAAATATGATTTTACATGTTGATATTCTACTAATTAATTGTAAAGTAATATGAGTCCCTTCAAAGAAAGAATTCACTCTATTTTCTATTTCATTTGTATTTTTCTTTTCTGTGTTATTATAACTTGAGGGTTATACATTTTTACCAAGCAGAGAACATACTTTAACTCGACTAAGAGTTTTTTTTTTTTTTTTTTTTTTTAATTCTCTGCCTTGAATGTAACTGGCCCAGCAGATCCTAACAGAAGCCACAGTTTTGATTGGATTGGGGTTTTTTTTTTGGTTTTGGGGTTTTTTTAAGAAACCCTAACAAGACTAAGATAAGTGTGTTACTGGGAGAACTTTTCTGTAGCCATTCACTGATCACAGAAACATGCTTAAACATGTTTTGTTTAGATAGAATGAATGAATAGAATGAAAACATCATTCATGTATGAACTAGAACCTTAATAGCAATATTTTTTGACATCCTCATGTAGACCCATAAAAACCTTATGAGGTTGGGTAATTTGCCCCGAGTCATGTTGATACTAAGTGGCAGAGCTGAGATTCGAACCCAGGCAGTCTGTCTCCAGAGAATGTGCATAAATACTGGTGAAGGCCAGTGAATGATCTAATGTTTGTTCTAGTCATGGTCTGCAACTTCCACCAATGTTTCTGCTTTGCTGAGTCTGGGTGAGAGAAGGCAGAAGATGCTGGTAGGATGACATTATTCAGCTGTGAATGTTAGCAGAGATCATTGTAATTGTACAATCTTGATGCTCTAGCATGGGTATAAAATGAATCATCTTAGACTCAGGAGGGGGATTCTCACTATCATCAAAGAAAAAGAGCCTGGAGTGGTCTTTTGGACCCTGAGACCCCAGCACATGGAGCCTCCTGGACAGGAAGCTATGATACCAAAGGAGAGGCAGAGGAACAGCAACAGCAGAACCAAGAACCCCAGAATGAGAAAGAGCAATGAGCTTCCCAGTCTATGGAGCACGTAGAGCTGAGTGTTTGTGGAGTGTGGTGCCTCCATGCACTTATGTGGGGAAGTTGGATTTGCTGAACCACAGAGCTAGAGCTGAGTGCCTTCAGACTGTGGCTTATGGTGAAGTGGTATGTCCTATGAGCAGTTATCAGCAGCTGACAGGAACAACTATGCCCTTAGCATTTCTAACCCGAGTTGTAACCTATTAATTTCCTTAATAAACCCCATAACTGTGAATATGATGTTTGAATTCTATGTGGCCACTGCAGCAAAGTTTTGAACGCAGCTGAGGACTAGAAAGGGCTATTGGAGGAATGGTTGGTACCAAATCTTTTTGCAACTGGGTTTTCTTGCCTCTCTCTGTAGCTTTCCTATGCAATTTTATATTTGTTCCAATCTCAATCCAGCCATGATAACTGAGCCATGTTTCTGGTACAGCTATTTCCAGCTCTTCCTTAAAGTATACCCAAATCCTCTTTTCCTAACTCAATGTGTCTGGACTCTAATTACCATTTAACAGCATATCCTGGTTCAACTCCCTTCTCAAATCCTCTCAAAGAAGCCATGAGCATAGTGATTAAACCTGCATCTCTTGTGCCTGTATCTTTAAAATGAAAAGGAAAATAGTATCACTACTAAGGTTATTATTAGGATTTCATGCAAATAAACCTTATAATAGTGTCCCATATGCAAATTTGTTGTTGCTGTTAAGTTTGGACAGTATAGGGTTTCCAAGGAGCAGCTGGTGGGTTTGAACTACTGACCTTGTGGTTTGAAGTTCAGTGCTAATCCTACAGCACCACACTGAGAGTCCAGTATGAAAACTGTTGTTAAGTGTTGTCAAGTATCAAGTACATTCTGACTCATAGCGAGCCTGTATAGGGTTTCCTAGGAGTAGCTGGTGAATTTGAACTGCCAACCTTGCAATTCAAACTGACCTTGTGTTCCGGAGCATTATCCCACAGTGCTACACCAGGACTCCGGTATGCAAACAGTGCCCCAAATAGTTCAACTATCTTATCTGATTTTGCCCATGCAGAAGAAAGTTTTCCATCTTTTTGAGGGGTGCAGAAATTCACCAGTACCCCCCCTAAAGCATGTTCTAGGAAATTTACTTGCAAGTCTTTCTTTCTTTTTTTTTTTCTTTTCATTCAACACACTTTCTTTAGGATCTGAGCTCTGTGAAAAAGGAAAACGTAAGACTTACCCTTGGTGTAGGCTCACAATCTGAATAAGGAGACAGTCATTAAATGTTGATCATAATGTAATGATGTAAGAGATACAAGAACTAATTTATGGATAATAAAGCTCAAAGTGTTTGCTATGGTGGAGGAAACAGCATATTTTGGAGCTAGTAAGACCTGGAGGATCAAACCCTAACCCTTCTTGCTTTTTGATCATGGGCCATCAGTTCAGATTCTTCAGTGAAGGTGTGTTGTATATATTCAAGACAATGACTTTGATTTGACATGTGAATGATAAGCATTAGTGATAGCTTATCATTAGTTGATCATCAACAACTTGATGTCAATTTTACATCTGATGTCAAGCTCCATAGGGCCTACTGCAGTGCTAATAGGAGTTCCTGAATAAATACTATATATACAAAGGAGCTCTGGTAGCGTAGTGGTTACGAATCGGGCTGCGAACCTTAAGGTCAGCGGTTCGAAACTACCAGCTGCTCTGCGGGAGAAAGATGAGGCTTTCTACTCTCATAAAGATTTACACCCTCGGAAACCCTGTACAGGGTCGCTATGGGTCGGAACCGACTCGATGGCACTTAACAACAACAACAACAACATACAAAGGATACAAAGGAGCTCTGGTAGCGTAATGATTACGAATCGAGCTGCGAACCTTAAGATCAGCAGTTCGAAACTATCAGCTGCTCCACGGGAGATAGATGAGGCTTTCTGCTTCCATAAAGATTTACAGCCTCGGAAACCCTGTATAGGGTCGCTATGAATTGGAACCGACTCCATGGCACACAGCCACCACCACCATACAAAGGATACATGCTTGATTGTGTCAATTTACTTGGCCCTTGTCTCTTCCTCTACTTGTACATTCCCATCTATTCTGATGGAGAGGGATTTTTCATTGTAGGTATTGTTGTTGTTGTTGTTAGGTGCCATCAAGTTGGTATCGACTCATAGCAACCCTATACACAGCAGAATGAAACACTGCCCAATCCTGGGCCAGTTGCAATGCTTGAGTCCATCAATGCTGACACTTGGCCAATCCATCTCATAAATATAGCAGTGAGGAAAAGTGGGATTATTAATAGCCTTTAAAAAACGTCTCCTATTGTAAGAAGATAATTAAACACTAATGATTAAATAATTATTACATATTGATAGCCCTCTGTCCCTTAGAAAGTTAACTGTAATTTACATTTTTTTGTTTTGTTTTTTAGTTTTCAAAGGCTTTATTGGTAAATGTGCTTTAGGAAAGGATCCTCAGGATCCCATCACTTCCAGATCTCTGGAATGAAAAGCTGTGTCAAAGGCTGAGGGGTTGCTGTTTTGCCCACTCTTATTCATAGATCCAGTCATGGCCACAATTCCTCCAGCTGAAACTAGAGACTGATTTCTTTCTCAGCACTGTTTACTGAATCACTGCCATGAATGATGTTCCTGCCAACCTGAATACAGAAATCTCCACTTAGAATACAGAAATCCTAGCTTAAACAATCTGGTGGATTAATCTCCTGAAGCATCACTTGACGTGTCTTTACTACATTCAGCCCCTTCCACACCATGGCCACAACTGGTCATGAGTTCATGTACTTTACCAGCCCTGGGAAGAATGTGCAGTCCTTCAGGTCAATGGAATACTGTTTCAGGTGCTCCTCTGAGGCCTTCATGAGCTTCATGGCCACAAGGCAGAATCCCTTCTGCTCAAAGCGCTTGATGATATCGCCCACCAGTCCTTGCTGCATGCCGTCTGGCTTGATGGAGATAAATGTGTGCTTCTTGTTGGCCATGGTCCCGGGAGCTGGCAGGAGAGTGGTGGATGCATGCGGTATGTCACAGCAGAAACGTGCAGCAACCCTGTGCTTTAACTTTTATGTTATTAAGTGCTGTTGAGTTGATTCCCACCCATAGCGACCCTGTATAGGGTTTCCAAGGAGCAAGTGGTGAGCTTGAACCACCGAACTTGCAGTTCAAACAACTTTGCAGTCTGACGCATTAGCCCACAGTACCACACCAGGAGTCTATCTTAATTTTATCTTAACTGTTATAGTTAAGATAAAACCAAATATAAGGATAGTATGCCATGCCAAGGTGACTGTCTTAGACTGGGTTCTGAAGAGGAACAAAGTCAGTGAAGTGTGCTTGTATAGATTTAAAGAGAGAGAGAAATTTATGTCAAGAATATAACTCACACAATTGTGGAGGCTGATAAGTACCAAATCTATCGACCAGGCATCAGGTTGGAAACTTCTCCTGACTCTTGTGGTTGAAAGGTTGACAAACCCAGAATACACAGGTCTGAAGTCAGACTGCAGGCTCAAGGATTTGTAGGAGACAGCAAATACAAAAATCTACACATCATGTGGCAGACTGCTGATTCATGTCTCAAGAACTAGAGGTCAGAATATGGTAAGTCATACTTAGGATCAAGAGAGGTTTAGCTTTGCCAGAACAATCGTATATATTTGATACAGGTCACACCACCAGGGAAACTCCCCTTTCAACTGATTGGCTGCTCACATCAGATTAGAAAATGGAGGATGATTACATAAGATCTGCCAAACCAATGAGAATCTTGAGCTAGCGAAGATTGCATATCACCTTAACCATTAGAGGTTAACTTTCTCAACTTGGCACCTCCACACATTCTTTACACCTCATAATATCTAAGCAAAGACAATTATAAAGTCAAACTTGCATTTAACAGGGTACAACTAATATCCGTACATCCAAAAATGCATGAGACCTATTTATAGCTTATATTTTATTTTAAGTAATGGAATAAGGGAAGAAGAAAAACAAAGGTATTTTCTGTACACACACACACACACAAATATCCATATAACATAGCAAGGAAGAAATACTAAAAATAATTACAATACTCATTTTTCAACCGGTCAGGTGGTTGTACCTGGTATTTATAATTACCTTCTTCTGCCACCCATTCCATATTTCCTTTGTTCTCAGCAAATTCCTCAGCTTCTTGTGGTTCTTTGCCTGGTGGAGTGGTCAAATATTCAGTCGGTCACCGCTTAGATGGGTTAGGAGAATGAAGTGATTCAAAACCATGTGAGCTGAGTTGTCTTCCCAGTTGGCCTGGAAGGCAGAGCTGAAGCCCAAGGCCAAGGAACTTCTGCTGAGAATCCAGTGAGCATGGCCAATATCCAGAGTATGAAGCATGGGGCCATTGCCCAGGTGATATTAGAGAACAGATGATTGTTTTCCAGACTTGAAATCTACTATAATTTGTTCTGCTGAGTTTCAGATCTGTTTGTGCCTATTATATCTTTCTTACCTCAAATATCTCCCACTTATAATGAGAACATTTCGTCTTACTTCTCTAGTACCATTGAAACAGAAATGCCTCAAGTGGATGGCTTTAGCACACAGAAATTTACTCTCTCATCGTTTAGGTGGCTGTTTTTGTTGGCAGGTGCTATCAAGTCACTTCTGACTCACAGCAACCCTGTACAAAACAGAACAAACCACTGCCCATACTGCTCCATAGTCACAATTGTGACTGAGCCCATTGCTGTTGCCATGGTGTTCATCCATATCCTTGAGGGTCTTCCTCTTTTTCACTGACCCTCCACTTTATTAAGTATGAGGAATTCTGCAGGGACTGGTCCATTCTGAAAACAGGGTCACAGTACTAGTTGTTGTTGTTACGTGCCATCGAATCGGTTCTTGAAATCCTCATTTGTCAGTAACATTCTCTGTACTTCTCCCAAGACGATTTGTTTGTTCTTCTGGAAGACTATGATGCTTTCAATGTTCTTTGCCCACACCATAATTCTAATGCATTGATTCTTCTATATGGTCTTTGTTATTCATTGTCCTACTATCACATATATATGAGGCAACTGAAAATACCATGGCTTGGGTCAAATACCTTACTCCTCAGATACATTAGCTCGATAACACTTTAAAGAGTACTTCTTTTTTTTTTTTTTAAACAAGACATTTGACCTTTGTATTATTTAATAAACCTCCAATGTTTTTCTATTTACCTTTCTGACTCTGTGCTTGTGCCTTCAACACTTTCACAATGCTTTCCTGCTCCTCAATAAGGAAAGCACACTTGGTCCTGTCACGGACACACTTAGCACATATGGAGCCTCCATAGGCCCCAATGACATTCTTCTTTGTCTTGGACAACCTCATGAGAGCTTTAGGTCTCACAGCACAGACCCCTTGAAATTGATCTGGGCACACACAGCATGCAGATTTTTGTGCTTTATCAACCTTCTTGGTATTTGTTGTTAGGTGCCATCGAGTCGGTGCTGACTCATATCGACCTTATGCACAGCAGAACGAAACACTGCCCGATACTGGGCCAACCTCACTATTGTTGCCACACTTGAGCCCATTGATGCTGACACTTGGCCAATCCATCTCGCTGGGGGTCTTCGTCTTTTTCTCTGACCCTCCACCTTACCAAACATGATATCCTTCTTCAGCGACTGGTCCCTCCTGACAATATGTCCGAAGTATGAGAGACAAAGTTTGACCATCTTGGCCTCCAAGGAGCACTCTGGCTGCACTTCTTCCAACACAGTTCTGTTGGTTCTATGGGCAGCCCATGGCATTTTTAATATTCTCCTCCAACACTACAACTCAAAGGCATTAATTCTTCTATGGTCTTCCTTATTCACTGTCCAAATTTCACATGCATGTGTGGTTATTGAAAATAACATAGCTTGGGTCAGGTGCACCTTAGTCCTCAAGCTGACATCTTTGCTGTTCAACACTTTAAAAAAAGGTCTTGTGCAGCAGATTTGCCTAATACAATACATAGTTTGATTTCTTGACTGCTCCTTCCATGAGTGTTGATAGTTGATTCAAGAAGAATGAAGTCCTTGACAACTTTAACTTCTTGGTATAGAGTTAAATAATTCTATTACCAGGGTTTCAGGACAGCCTAGTTTTGTTAGAAGCTGTATTGTAGGACTGTCTGACGGTATGTCAAATGCTGACCCATTTTGAATGCCTCTACACAGTGTTCCCAGAAAAGCTAAAGAGTACTTCTGTCACAGATTTACTTCAGGAAATAATGTTGTTGTGAAGTGTCGTGAAGTTGGTTCCAACTCTTAGAGACCCTGTATAGCATTTCCAAGAAGCTGCTGGTGGGTTTGAACCACTGACTTTGTGATTAGCAGTCCAGTGTGTATCCACACCAGGACATGGTTTGATTTCTTGACTTCTGCTTCCAGGAATATTGATGGTAGAGCCAAGCAAAATGAAGTCTTTGACAAATTCTATCTTGTCTCCATATGTTGTTGTTAAATGCTATCAAGTCATTTCTGACTCAAGGTGATTCTCTACAGGGTTTCTGAGGCTGTAAATCTTTGCGGGAGCTGAAAACCTTATCTTTCTCCTGCAGAGTGGTTGCTGGGTTGGAATCGCCTACCTTGTGGTTTGCAGTCTACTTCCTACTTTTCCTACAGAACCACGATGCTCCCATTTATCATGATGCTATTTATTGGTCAAGTTGTTAGGACTTTTCTTTTCTTTTTATATTGATGTGCAATCCATGCTAAAGTTTTCAGCAGTAAATATTTCAAGTCCTCTTCACGTTCTGTAAGCAAGGTTGTGTCATCTGCATATCATAGTCCCGTCTGATTCTTTAAATAATACAGTTTCTCAGATTATTTGCTCAGCATATAGATGGCATAAATATGGCATAGGGACACAATCCTTACTAACACGTTTTCTGATTTAAAACCATTCAGATTGGCCTTGCTCTAATCTAAAAACTGCTTCTTGGTTTATGAGCACAGTTAAGTCTTCTGGAATTTCCATTCTTCTCCATGTTATTTGTAATTTATTATGATCCATGCAGTTGAATGCTTTTGCATAGTCAATAGAAGTAAGCAAAAGAAAACATATTTTTAGTATTCTCTGATTTCATTAAAAATCCATCTGACATCAATAATGATATCCTTGTTCCTTGCCCACTTCTGAATCCAGATAGAAAGTTTGACAGCTCTTGGTAAATGTACTGCTGCAACCATTTTTAAATGATCTTTAGCAAAATTTTACTTGCTTGTGATATTGCTATTGTTCAATCATTTCTGCATTCCATTTTGTTGCCCTTCTTTGGAACAGGCACTAAAACAGATGTCTCCCAAACAGTTGGTCAGGTAGCTGCCTTCTAAATTTCTTGGCATAGGTGAGAGTCTCCAGGACTACATCCATCTGTTGAAGCATTTCAATGTGTATTCCATCAGTTACTGGAGTCTTGTTTTCTGGCTTTACGTTCAATGCAGCTTGAACTTCTTCCTTTAAAACCATTTGTTCTTGATCATATGGTATCTCTTAAACTGGTGAACATTGATCAAATCGTTTTGGTGCAGTTGTTGTTGTGGTAAGGAGTCATTAAGTCAGCTCTGACTCATAGTGACCTTATGCAGAACAGAACGAAACACTGCCCAGTCCTGTGCCATCCTCACAATTGCCATGCTTGAGACCATTGCTGCTGCCACTGTGCCAACCCATCTCATTGGGGCTCTTCTTCTTTTTGCTGACCCTCCACTTTACCAAGTATCATGTCCATCTATATGGACTGGTCCCTTCTGATAATATGTCTGAAGTGTGAGAGAGAAAGTCAGCCATCTGGGCTTTGACGGAGCATTCTGGGTGTACTTCTTCCAAAACAGATTTGTTCCTTGCTCTGGTAGTCCATGGTTCTTTTGATATTATCTCCCACATCATAACTCAAGTACATCAGCACATCAAAGGTCTTCTTTATTCATTGTCCAACTTTTACATGCATATGAGGCATATGAATATTATCCTGTCACAGACAGCTTCAAGATAGATGTTGTTGTTGTTAAGTGCCGTCAAGTCGATTCCGACCCATAGCGACCCTCAAGATAGATAGATACACTTTAATGTATATCTTCAAATGCATTTTTAGACAATGAATGCAACGTCATTCCTCTTCAATATAACTGTTTCAAAATGATCAATAGCAGCCCTTTTCAGTTTACAAATGCCTAGGACCTAGAGGTCCTGTTGTGATGCTGTAGTATAAGCACTAGACTGCAAGATGGTTTGAACCACAACATTTGCAGTTCAAACTCACCAGCCACTCCTTGGAAACTCTATACAGAGTTGCTATGAGTCAGAACCAACTTGACAGCACTTACAAACAAGAATGCCTAGAGATTGATCTTTATGTGTTTCATTTAATTTTTGACGACTTCTAATTTTTCTAGACTCATATTCATGCATTCCACATTCTGATTATTAATGGGTGTATGCAGTCATTTAGTCTTTTTTTGAGTTGTGCCCCGGCAACAAATAAAGGTCCCAAAAGCTTTTCTCCATTCACATTTTAAATGTAAATTCTAGTGTGAGAAGGTAGCTCGTCTCTAGTCATATTTTGAGTGCCTTCTAATCTGAGTGGCTCATTTTCTAGCACCATATCAGAGTATTCCGCTGCTATTCATAAAGTTTTCAGTCACATACCTTTCAAAGCCCTGGTGGTGCAGTGTGCTCTGTGTTGGGCTGCTAATACAAGGTCAGCAGTTTGATTCCACCAGATGCTCTGAGGGCGAAAGATGAAGCTTACTACTCGCAAACAGAGAGTCTTCTTGATTCAGACCTGACTGGAATGCACAGAAGAACCTTTTAGAAGTGATCCGCCTCTCTTTCATCCTAAAGTGTGTTAGTCTGGATCCTTGGCCATCTTGGGTGACTCTGCTGGTAATTAACACGGCATAGCGTCCAGCATCACAGCAACAGACAAGCCATCACAGCACATCAAACTGACAGAGAACTGGTGGACTTAGAAACTAGAAATCCAATTTCCGAGTAGCGGCTCTTGGGAAAGCTTTCTCTCTTTGTTGGTTCTACAGAAAGGCCCTTTCCTCCCTTCAACATCTGTGGGCCTGGCATCCCTTTGAATTTTCCATTTGTCTTGGCAGCCATCTTTCCCTAGATACAGGGGTTCCGTGGGACCTAGTATCCCAGTGAGCACTTCACTCCTGGCTCTGCTTTCTTAATGGTACTAGGTCCCTCTGATCTCTGCTTCCTCTGTCTCCTTTGACCTCCAAAGATGAAATATAATATAGGCCACACCCCAGTGAAACTCCCCTTATGTCACGTCAAGCCTATGATGCGATTAAGAGTGTTTTATCCTACCCTTAATCTTTCCTATTAAACTGTGAGAAAAGAACATTCAGTTTGTTAAAGCCACCCATTTGTGGTATTTTTGTTAAATCAGAACTAAAGTTCTGGTGTGGTCCTGTAGGATGTGCACCAGACTGCTAACCATAAGGTCAGAAATTCAAACCCACAAGTAGCTCCTCAAAAATACCATACAGGGTCACTATGGGTTGAAACTGACTCAAAGCACTTAACAACAACAGATAATTAAGACATTGGCCTTTTAAATAATGGTGAGAAAAATAAAACACTACTAAAAAAATGATGACCTAGTCTCTGATACTTTGTGTAAAAGTATACATCAAGTAGATACGATATTCTGAATGAATGTACTCCAAGTTGTTGTTGTTAAGTGCCGTCGAGTCAGTTCCGACCCATATCGACCCTGTACAGGGTTTCCGAGGGTGTAAATCTTTACGGGAGTAGAAAGCCTGATCTTTCTCCCGCGGAGCAGCTGGTAGTTTCGAACCGCTGACCTTAAGGTTCACAGCCCGATTCAATCTGGATTAATTACATATAGGGAGAAAAATACAGAGAAAGAATACATTGCAGGGGTATACACCAAAATTTTAACAATGCAAAAATTAATATTTGAGAGGTAGAAGTTAGGGTGATTATTATTTTCTTTCTACACAAGTTTTCTAAATTTTCCACAAAGGATTTGTTAGATACATTAAATGACAAATACTTATTGGTGAGCACAGCAAATTAAAAAGGAAAGATTTTTGGCACAAAATTCTTTAGCTTCGATAAATTATCTAGAAACCCAACTTTATTTCATTGTTATTATGAAATAAGCCCAAAGTAATGACCAGAAAATACTATAACCATTAAAGAACCATCAGCCAAATCTTCCCTTTTTTAGCTCAATTCAAATGCATGCATCTGCATACAGTTCTCCCCCCCACCCCCACCCCCAACATACTCTCTCACACTGCAACATACTCTCTCACACTGCTGAGATACTTGGTAAGGTTTTATTTTAAATTTGGCAGATCAGGGGTTAGCACTCAAGTTCAGCAATACCTAATGTAACTGCCATTAATGTTTTATTCTACACAACTCAACTATCATTAAAAAAGAGAAGAAAGAAAGAAAAAAAAAAAACTACTAAAGGCCCCTATTCTTCCATTGATGTAGTGGGATCTAAAGGACAAATCCCTATTAGTGTCAGTGGTAGTTAGGCCACTGAATTTTGCCCTATATTCACCCACATTAATGGGGAATTTTGAGAATCTAGCCCCTAAAATATGTATAGCAGCAGAGCTCTTGCCAATCCAGATTTTTCTAGATATAACTTCTCTCAAATCTCATATTTAATGTGTTTCACTCATGAAAATTGATTAGAGCCAAGAGGAATGATTTAAAAAGTAAAGCTCTCAACTAATTGTTTCTTAATTAAGTTTGGCAATTTGTGATTCAAAAAGGGTGTTAGATTTCTAGTCAGGTAGGGCTCAGCTCACAGTTACTGAAGGAAGAAAAGTAAGATACAGAATTGAGTTTCAGAAATCAATGCAAAATAATAAAAAATTAAAAGGAAGAAGCAGTCTATCAATAGTGCTGCTGTAACAAAGGAGAAGCTTGTTTTATATTGATTAGCTGCTGTTAAATAATGTATCACTGCTTCCCAACAGTGAAAGCTCTTGCATGGCTGTTTATTACAAGGGGTGGCTGGATAGAACTGAGCAATCAATACTGGAGCTGTAAACACACTTGCAAATTCACTTTAGAAACTTACCCTCAAATTGGTTCTTGGACCATTAGCTGTAATGACCTGAAAGAAGGAAGAAGGGAGTGACCTGAACCACAGAAATATAGTATTCTTCACCATTCTTTCTAAAGATTACTAAAATTGAGATCCTGTTAAGATAGAAGTAACAGAAGATTCTAGTTCTCAATGCATTACTCCGTTTACTCACTACATTGCCTGCACAGATCTCATAGCATAAATGAGTTATGCAAAATTTACCTCCGCTCTTGAAGAGGCTTTATCAGGTGCACTTTTTAACCATTCAACAATAATCTATGATGTCAGTCGTTTTCTTGAAAAAAAAAATTACCTGCAAATAGGACCCTTAATTTTAGGCTATTGTTATTTTTAAGTGTCATTGAGTCAGTTCCAACACATGTCAAGGAGCACCTGGTAGGTTTGAACCACTAACCTTGTGATTAGCAGTCCAGTGCTTATCCTGCAGCACCGCACCAGGACTCCTTAATTCTATTGTTGTTGTTAAGTGTCATCACGTAGGTTCCAACTCACAGCAACCCTGTGGTTTGCAAGTCTTTTCCAATCTTCACAGAACAGAAAGCTTCATCTTTCTCCTGCCTTTAATTCTATGGTGTTGTTGTTAAGTGCTGTCACATCAGCTCTGACTCATAGCGACCCTGTATAGGGTTTCAGTGGAGCAGCTGGTGAGTTTGAACTGCCGACCTACAGTTCAAACCGACCTTGTGATCCAGTTTGTGCTTATCCTACAGTGCCATACCATGAGTCCATTAAAACTAGTAACACTATATATTTTGGTGTTCTGGTATGGCTCTGTAGGTTAAGAACAGGACCATAAGGTTAAAGGTTCAAACCCACCAGTCATTCCTCAGAAACCCTATACAGGGTCTCTATGAGTCAGAACCAACCTGATGGGGCAGTTTAATTTATTATTATTATTATTACTTAAAAGCAATGGTATATATTGTTATTGCTATAAACTTCTAGGTTCAAAATTCTAGCAATGCTTAAAATCTAATAACAATAATAAGAAAACTATTTGCACCTCCCATGAGAGAAAATAACACCTCAAAATAGTATATGGTGAACCCTGATCTCATAGACAGTAGGAATTGTGATTTGTTCTCTGGGGCCTTGATGGCATAAAACTAGAGCCAGCACTTGTGTTAAAACTAGTTACAGAATTTTAGGTAAACTCTTTTATCTTTTGAGGAATTAATTGCTTCTTCTATAGAGTGTAGCAAATCTTATGTTCCCTGTGGAAGTCATAGGAGTTGTGTGGGAAGGTAAATGAGCTAATCTACAGGCATAGTTTTGTTAACTGTAGAGTGGCACACATAGCAAATACACCCACTCCTCACTTACTGGTCTGATTCGGTTCCAAAGACCAAGACATTATACAAAAATTAGTGTTATATGAAAAGAGACGATGATCATATGAGATCACAAAATGGAGGCTGACTACATCATGATGTAATTGCCAAATTACAACATCGTGTAGCTACCAAACCAGATAATCAGGTCCAGTCAAGTTGCCACATAACCTTAAACCTCACACCCAGTGTGATTCCCGCCTTGAACTTTGGCATTTGTTACTGCCAGATGAAAGTTGTTACTGCAAAAAATAGTAGATAGTAGACATTGTATTATCGTGTTACTGTTATTAATGCTGTCAAGCCAGTTCTGACTCATAACAAAACACTATCCGGTCCTGTGCGAGCCTCACAATCACAATTACACTTAAACCAATCACTGTTTCCACAGTGCCAATCCATCTTTTTGGAGAGCTTTCTTTTTTGTTGCTGATGTCCATGTCTAGGGACTGGTCTCTCCTAATAATATGTTCAAAGTATGAGAGCTGAGGTCTCATCATCTTGATTCCTAAGGGATAATCTGGTTATACTTTTTCCAACATAGATTTGTTTGTTCTTGTGATACTCCACAGTACTTTTAATATTCTTCTCCAACACCATAATGCAAATGCACCAATTCTTCTATAGTCTTCCTTATTCATTTTCTGACTTTCACATGCATATGAGACTACTGAAAATACCATGGCTTGGATCAGGTGCACCTTAACCTTCAAACTAACATCTTTGCTCTTGAACACTTTAAAGAGATATTGTGCAGCAGATTTGCTTGTTGCAATACATTCTTTGATATCTTGGCTACTATATCTGTGAGTATAGATAGTGGATCCAAGCAAAATGAAGTATTTTACAACTACAATCTTTTCTCTGTTTATCATGATGTTATTCAGTAGTGAAGACTTTTGTTTTATTTACATTGAGGTGCATCAGTAATTATTTTAAGTCCCCTTCGCTTTCAGCAAGCAAGCTTGTATCAATTGTGTATTGCAGGTTGCTAATGATTCTTCCTCCAATCCTGATACCATCTTCTTGTTCATATAATCCAATTTCTCACATCATATGTTCAGCATAGAGACTGAATACGTATGGTGAAAGAACACAATCGTGGTGCACACCTTTACTGATTTAAAACCATTCAGTGTACTCTTAACTCTGTTCAAACAACTGCCTTGGGTCTATGTATAGGTTCCTTATTAGCACAATAAGTTTTCTGGAATACTCATTCTTTGGAATGTTATCCATAACTTGTCATGATCCACAGAGTAAAAAACCTTTGCATAGTCAATAAAGCACAAGTAAACACCCGTCTGGTATTTTTTGCTTTCAACTAAGATTCACCTGCCATCAGCAATGCTACATCCTCGTCTTCCTGTTGCTGAACTATTGTAGCCATTTTTGAATTTTTTTTTTAACTAAAGTATACTTTCATGTGATATTAATGATATTGCTTTATGATTTCCACATCCTTTTGAGTCACCTCTCTTAGAAATGGGCACAAATATGTACGAATCTCATCCAATCAGTTGGCCAAGTAGTTCTCTTCCAAATTTCTTGGCATAAGTGAGTGAGTGCCTCCAGTACTGCATCAGTTTGTTAAAGATTTCAATTTCTATTCCATTAAGTTCTAGAGCCTTGTACTTTGCCAATGCCTTTAATACAACTTGAATGTCTTCCTTCAATACTATCGGCTCTTGATTATAAGCTGTCTCTTGAAATGATCAACCATCAACCATTTCTTTTTATTAACAGTGACTTTGAATATTCCTTCCATCTTCTTTTGATGCTTTCTACACATAGAATCCTTCCATATTTCAAGTAAGGGCATGGATTTTTCCCTTCAGTTCTTTAATCTTGAGAAATACTGAGCATGTTCTTTCCTTTGGGGTTTTCTAACTCCAGGTCTTTTCATATTTCATTGTAATACTTGACTTTGTTTTCTCAAGCTGCCATTTGAAATTTTCTGTCCAGCTCTTTTTACTTCCTCATTTCGTACTTTTGCTTAAGATGTATATGCTGGTGAGCAAGTTTTAGAGTCTCTTCTGACATCCATTTTGGTCTTTTTCTTCTTTCTTGTCTTCTTAATGACCTTTTGTTTTCTTTCTGTATGGTGTTCTTGATGTCATCTCACAACTCTTCTGCTCTTCTGTCACTGGTGTCTAATGCATAAAATCTGTTCTTTAGACAATCTCTAAATCCAGGTGTAATATGTTTAAGTTCATACTTTGGCTCTCATGACCTTGATTTAATTTTCTTCAGCTTCATTCTGAACTTGTATAAAAGCAGTTGATTGTCTGCCCCTGGCCTAGTTTTTACTGATGAAATTGAAATTTTCCTCCATCTCTTCCCATAGTGTTGTTGTTAAGTGCCGTCAAGTCGATTCCAACACACAGCGACCCTGTATAGGGTTTCCAAGGAGCAGCTAGTGAGCTTGAACCACTGACCTTGCAGTTCAAATGACTTTGCAGTCTGACGCATTAGCCAACAGCGCCACACCAGGACCTCACCAACTGGAATACACAGAAATCAAATTGACTGTGCCAATGGGAAGTGATGGAGGAAAAGTTCAATGAATTTTCAATCACTAAATCTTGGGTCTTGCAAAATTCTATCATGCGATCTCCAGCATCATTTCTATCAAGGCTAAATTTTCCAGTTACTGATATTTCCTCTTTGTTTCCAACCTTTGCATTCCAATCACCAGCACCAAGAATAGGCAAAAAAAAAAAAAAAAAATTGGCTTTAAGTGTCAGAGCACTCAAACAGAAAAGGGAAATGCTTTCTATAACACAGTTCAGTATCCACAAGATAATTTTAATCCAGTTTGTCAAGGAATCTGAAGCTATGTTTATTGCTAAACATAGTTACTTCTTGCTTGAGGTTCTCACAAAGAGCATACTATATGAGGTAGTGGAAAATCCCTTGCAACTTCTTGGCCTCTTACCAAATTCAGCAAAAACAGTTATGAGTTCTGTGTGGGGAAGGGTGATAACACACGTTTAAATTACCATTGTACCATAAATCATAAAAGAAATTAGGCAAGATTTTTTTACCCTTTTGGATTAGCACAAGTCTAGCACTATTATCGAAAACAATTCAAATTGTCTAAAAATAGTAGGAAATTCAAATAATCTCCATGTAGAAAAGGAATTTCAAGAAAAGGGGAGAAAATGGGAGATATTACTGGCATGTGTACTACTAGCTCTCATATCCTAAGCATGTTCTTTCACTGAATGGCTGATTCTCAGTAATCTAATTTAATTTAATCTTCTGGGCATTATTTTGAATGAGTCTTCTATTTCTATCTTCTGTTACTGTCAGACTGTCAGATTCCATTTGTATTTGTATTAATTTAATTGATATGATTTTTATTCTTCTTACTAGAAATAGTACCCTGTATTCAAAATCTTCATTTTAATGTGTGTATTTGTGTGTACATACGTATATGTGCAACTTCAGATTTACCTTCCCCTTTAGGGCAATTTTTTATATCCTTTTCACTAAGTGATATTTGTTAAGAATTTTGTTGTTGGTATTAGGTGTCATTGAGTTGGTACTGCTTCATAGCAACACTATGGGCCAACCTTACAATTGTTGCCATGCTTGAGCCCATTCATGCTGCCACTTGGCCAATACATTTCACTAGGGGAGGGGGTGTCTTCTTTTTCTCTAACCCTCCACCTTACCAAACATAAAATCCCTCTCCAGTGACTGGTTCCTCCAAACAATATGTAAAGTATGTTGTTGTTGTTTTTAAGTGCCCTTGAGTAGATTCCGACCCATAGTGACCCTGTATAGGGTTTCCAAGGAGCAGCTGGTGAGCTTGAACCACTGACCTTACAGTTCAAATGGCTTTGCAGTCTGGAGCATTAACCCACAGCGCCACATCAGGACTCCATGTCAAGTATAGGAAGAGGAAAATAATTTATTATATTAGTAGGTTCCCTACCCTCTTTTATATGCTGATTTTTTAACCAAACAAATTTGATCTGTTCTACTCTTTTCTGTTTTTAATATAAATGTTATTTGCGCAGACAGGAGTGTCAGCATTATTGGAGTTTCAGGGGGAAAAGAAAGAGAAAGAAATACACTTGTCAACACTTTTATTTCCCTTCATTCTCACTCTTTAATGCATTACAAATGTACCCATAGGAACACAGACACAGACACACCTATCTTGCCTGCCACTTACATGTAACACTCAATTTCCAACTTTATCCTTTACTCTGCTAACTGTTAAACTGCAATCCGTTCACACTCCTGATGAAAGAGCACTGCTTAAAGTACTGGTCAATCATCAACTCTACCTCTTTTACATTACAAAGTGTAGTGGGCAAGGAAAAAGATTATCTTTCAGGAGTTTGGCAAGTACATTGCTAATTAAAGAGATACATGATGTGTGTTAATAGCATGATTGGTGGTGGTGGTGGTAGTGGTTATGTGCTGTGGAGTCAGTTCCCACTCATTGCAACCCAGTATAAGGTTTCCGAACCTATAAATCTTTATGGAAGCAGAGACCCTCATCTTTCTACCAAGGAACAGCTGGTAGATTTGAACTGCTGACCTAGCGGTTAGCAGCTCAGTTCACAATCCACTACACCACCAGAGCTCCTTAATCCTGGAAAAATGTTATATGCATATTATAAGACATTTTGAAAATGAAGCAATGTTAAAAATAGATCTTATGTAAAAGAAAAGGGTTGCTGCTATTAGGTATTTTTGAATCAGTGCAGACCCATAGTGACCCTCTGTACAACAGAAGGAAACACTGCCTGGTCCTACATCAGCCTCACAATCATTGCTGTGTTTGAGGCCATTTTGAAAGCCACAGTGTCAATCTATCAAACTGAGTGTCTTCCTTTTTATTTTTACTGACCCTTTACTTTGCCCTTCTCCCTGGATTTGTCTCACCTGACAACATACACAAAGAGTGTGACAAGGAAGTTTTGCCATTATTACTTTTAAGGGGCATTCTGCCTATAGTTCTTTCAACACGCATCGTTCACTCTTCTGACAGTCCATTATACATTCAATATCCTTTGTCAACACTGTAATTCACAAGCACCGATGCTTCCCTCCTCATTATTCACTTTCCAGCTTTCACATGCATATGAGGCAACTGAAAATATTATAACTTGGATCAGGTTCACCCTACTCCTTCAAAGTGACATCTTTGCTTTTAACACTTTAAAGACATCTTTTGCAGCAGATTTGCCCAGTGCAATACAATGCTTCCATGAGTATTGATTATGTATACAACTAACATGATGTAATTGTTATCATTAATTTTTTCTCCATTTGTCATGATGTTGTTTATTGTTCCAGTTGTGTAGATTTTTAATTTCTTTGTGTATTATACTAGATCCAGTGTTGTGTTAATCATTTACCTAGGCACAATCCAGACTGAGGGCTGTAGTCTTTGATTGTCGTCAGTAAGTATTTCAAGTCCTCTTCTCTGTCAGCACACAAAGTTGCTTCATCTCTAATCCTGATGCCACATTCGTCATGTAGTCCAGCTTCTCAGATGATTTGTTCACCAGACAGATTGAATTAAGTGTGATGAAAGAATACAACCCTGATGCACACCTTTCCTGATTTCAAGACATTCAGTATTCCCTTGTTCTGTTTGAATGAATGTTTCTTGGTCAAAGGTGTAACCACTGCTAACATATTTAAGACCAGGCATTCAAACATCTTTGTTGTTTTTAAGTGCCGTGGAGTCAATTCCAACTCATAGTGACCCTGCACAGGGTTTCCGAGGCTGTAAATCTTTACGGGAGCAGAAAGCCTCATCTTTCTCCCATGGAACAGCTGGGAGTTTCGAACTGATGACCTTGAGGATAGCAGCCTGATTCGTAACCACTATGCTACCAGAGCTCCTTCAAATATCTTTAATTATGTACAAAATATATCCTTTCAATTTTATAAAATATGATGATGTCTTAGACTGGATTCTCTAGAGAAACAAAACCATTACTACATATATTGTTGTTGTTGTTAAGCGCCGTTGAGTCAGTTCCGACCCATAGCGACCCTGTACAGGGTTTCTGAGGGTGTAAATCTTTACGGGAGTAGAAAGCCTCATCTTTCTCCCG
>NW_006408682.1:2457468-2465877 GCF_000296735.1 Chrysochloris asiatica
GGAGCGGCTGGTAGTTTAGAACCGCTGACCTGAAGGTTCGCAGCCCAATTCGTAACCACTACGCTACATATATAAATATCTATATATAAAAGAAGTGGATATCAAGGAAATGGATCATGATTGTAGAGATAGGAGAGTCCCAAACTAAGATCAGGAAGGCTCCAGAGACAGAATACCAAGTCAGGGCACAGAGCAGGACGTAGGTGCTGTATAATAGGGCTGGCAACAGGTTGACAGTCAACCAAGTCCTAGGCAGGTTCACTGTAGGACCTGCAGTGTGGGGCACACAAGCTGGGATGACAGAAACAGGCATGCAGGATCCTCTGGTGGGCGTAATAGGCACACTGGGTGGGCAGGTCAGCAGGCAAATGAACAATACAGCAGGCCACTGACTCAGGTTCAAAGAATTGAAGGTTGGAGGAGGAACCAGATGCAAGACCAGACCCAGCAGGGAAAATGGGAGTCTTTCCTTCATGTCCACTATATTGCACGCAGACCATTCCCCCTATGAAACATCCTTTCAATTGACTGGCTGTTCATAGCCAATCAACTGGGAATCCTGGCTCAATCAAATTCACATAGAACCGAACTATCACAGATGATAACATGAACAGTGTTTTGGCACGATTTCTAGTTAACAAAACTACCTATAGTATTGGTTTTTTTTTGGAGGTACTTTTTACTGTTATTGGTGAAATTTGAGGGCTTATTGTTATAGATATAAAAATATTTTTATTTGTTTCAGTAAAGGATAAATCTCTAAGCCATCATCATGAGATTTCTTAACTCATTTATCATTCAAAAGACTGCTGGGCTACCTACTCTGTGGTAGGAAAAATGCTAATTCAGAGAAGGACTTGTCTTGAATGGGTCAAATTCTACAGAAGAAATAAATTTGTAACTGATAAATCACTATAAAACAGTAAATGCCACAAAATTCTTCCCTTATATCTATTTTCAACTAGTCAACAATTCTTTGTTGAGTTTGCAGTTGTTTTGGGGTGCTATCAAGTCAAAGTAGCATGGCCCATAGCTTTTACTCTGTTTTGCTGTAATCTTTATGCAAACAGATTTCTAGATCCTTCTCCCACAGAGCTGCAGGGTGGGTTTGAACCACCAATCTTTCAATTAACAGCCGAGTGCTTAACCATCTGCTTCACCAAGGTTCTTTGAGTTTACAATAATGTAAGGCATGTATCTAAAATGAGGAGATTGGACCCAAACCATCAAAAACAAAATGTGTGGTATTCCTGTGGCAATAATCTCATTTTTGGTTGTTTTGTTATGTTAATGAGATAGTGTTATTGCAGGGTGTGTCTTGAGTAAATCTTTGAGTTATAAAATGTGTTTAAACAAGAATATGAAATTAACAGTAATAAGGGGATAAGAGATGCCAAGTCATTTGAAGTTCACCAGAAGAGAAGTACAAGCTCAAAAATGAAAGGACTTTCTCTTTCCAGCTAGCACCGAGCCATGGGCATCTCCGGGGACAATTGGTACAAGTGCCGCAAGTCTGGGGGGCAAGAGAAAGCCCTACCACAAGAAGCAGAAGTGTGAACTGGGATGCCTGGCGGCCAACACTAACATCGGCCCAGCCACATACACACAGTACGTGTTAGAGGAGACAACAAGAAGTATCGGGCCCTAAGGTTGGATGTGGGGAACCTCTCCTGGGACTCTAAGTGCTATACTTAGAAAACAAGGATCATGGATGTTGTTTACAATGTGTGGTCCGCACCAAGACCCTAGTGAAGAAGTACACTGTGCTCGTTGACAGCACGCTGTACCGAAGTGGTACAGTCCCACTACGCACGGCCTCTGGGCCACAAGAAGGGAGCCAAACCGACTCCTGAAGAGGAAGAGATATTAAGCAAAAAGAGATCAAAGACAATGCAGAAAAAATACGATGAAAGGAAAAAGAATGCAAAACTCAGCAGTCTTTTGGAGGAGCGGTTTCGGCAGGGCAAACTTTGTGCGTGTATCTGCTTCAAGACCAGGTTAGGGTGGCTGAGCAGACAGACGGCTGTGTGCTAGAAGGCACGGAGCCGGAGTTCTATCTGAGGAAAATCAAGTCCTGGGAAGGCAAATGAAGCCCCTCCCTCACACCCAGCACGTGTATTAAAGGTGTTTATTATAAAATAGAAAAAGGAATAAAAATACAAGGGCTTTACTCCACAGCAAACATAGAAAGCTTTTCCCTAGAGTCAGGACCCAGAATTTTGATGCTTAGCCTCCTAAACTGTGAAAAAGAAATGTTGTGTTTGTTAAAACTACTCATCTGTGGTATTTCTGTTAAAGCAATACTAGATAACTAAGACACTGGCATTTTAAATAACTCTGAAAAAAAAACAAAATTCTACTGAAAAATATTATTACCTAGTTAGGCACTGTATTGTTAACCCCACAAGGTCAATCATTCAAAACCACTCAGGAACCCTGTACAGGGTGGCTATGAATAGGGACCGAATCTACACTTAACAACAGCTACATGATGTTAATGGGAAGTGGGGTGGTTCTGTAGGATAGGCACTGGACAGCTAAACACAAGGTCAGTGGTTTGAGCCCACCAGCCACTCCTAGAGAGAAAGATGATGCTTTTTAAAAATAATTGCCACAAAGATTTACATCTTTGGAAACACTATATAGGACTCGGAGCTAACTTAACAGCACTGAGCAACAACAACAAATGATGTAAGTGAGGCAGGATTGAGGAGGTTATGTTAATAGATCAGGATGCAATCTACAGGATTATGCTGTCTGTTGAGTCATTCCCTTTTGAAATGTAAAAGGGAGAGGACAAGGGAGCAGAGATCAGGTAGATCTCCTCCTACCAAGAAAGAAGAGCCAGGATTGATTGCAAGTCTTTTGGACCCAGTTTCCTGGCTCTGGAAACCTTCTAGATTCTGGGGAAGATTAAGGACAAGGAAGCTCCCAGGGTTCACTGAGAAAGATAGCCTTCCTCTGCAGCTGATACCCTGATACAAATTTCTGGCTCCCCAGACAGTGAGAGGACACATTTCTATTGTAGGTGGCCATGTGTGGTATTTCTGATGTAACAGCATTAGCAAAGTAGGACACGGTGTCTTCAAAGAACTCACAGTTGAGACAGGGGACTGATGCAAAAATAGACAAATTCAAATAATGAGAAAAAAAATTATTGAATTGAATGTGTTTTTGGAAAGAAATTAGTAAATTTCCAAGTTGATTAGGTGAAGAAAAGTAAATCAAAAGTAAATTTGTGGTTTCTAACTGGAGAGCCTTAACAGCTGAATGAATAAAGCAAACTGTTGTTGTTGAGTGGTATTGAGCCAGTTCTAACTCACAGCCACCCTGTACAGGATTCCCAAGGACTAGGTGCAGGGGTTTGAACCATCACCAGATCAGTTAACAATCTAGTTCTTATCTAATAGTGCCATAACAGGGCTCTGAATAATGTGCATAGAAACTGCAAAAAAAAAAAAAAAAAAAAGAAAAATAGAGTAGATTTGGTGAGGAAACAAATAAGAAACACAGTGGGAATCCAAGTGAAAATTTCCAGGGAGCTGAGGAGTTATAGATATAGAAATAACATGCATTGCATTTAAGATCACAGCAGTGAATAAGAATATAAACCCAGTTGCTGTTGAATCTATTGTAACTATTGGAAATTCCATGTCACAATGGAACTGTATTCCATAGGGTTTCCAGGGATTCACTTTTCAGAAGTACACTGCCAGTCCCTTCTTCCAAGATGCCTCTCAGTGGACTCAAATCACCAATATTAGATTGGCAGCCAAGTGCATTAACAGTTTGCCCCATCCCGGGTGTATGTATATGTTATTTCTACAACTTTTACAAAATAGAACTATTCTCTGGATATGAATTATAGAATTTTAGATTCCTAAAAAACAAACAAACAAAAACACACAAAGAAATAGAAGAAAGAAATAAAACAAAAAATAAAGATTTTTAGTTTCAGTATCAGGTTAGCATGATAACGAGTCAGTTTCCTGTCACTGGAATGATTGAACTAGCTCCCATGGACACACATCAAGGGAAATCCATGGAGAAGGAAGATTGGACCAGAATTTTTTTTTTCCCTAAGTGTCTATATGTCATAGATTCTTGGAGTCCAATAATTCCAAAAAATTCAAAATGATAAATAATCATTCTATTGAAGGCCTTTTTATTTGTGGTTCACTTTATGAGTAAAAGCAATTTATGAGGAAATAAAGCAAAGATACAGTATTTGCAAAAGACCAGGCTAAATGGTCAAATAGAGATTGATGAAACCCAAAAACTATGACCCTTGGTCACCCTTCATGTCTAAAGCTGAACTCACCACTGATGCTGCTTTCAGCAACCAATAGACAGGTATATAGGAGGACACCTTGAGAAAGGCACACCATAAAATGGCCAACTATTCAGGGTCAAAAGGGCAGCATTTCCCTAAGGGCAAAACTCAGAATGGTGGGGAAAAAGAAGGAAGGGAAACAAGAAACACAGAAAGAATGTGGGATAAGTGATGTTATGTGGAAGGGATTACAATCAAGATGAAATGAAGTATATGATTTGTTGAATATAAAACAAATTTTCTGCTCTGTAAACCTTCACTCAATTTACAATGAAAGTTAAAAAAAAAAGAGAGAGAGAGAATAACCTGGGGGTGGGTGGGGAGGTGGGACAGAATGATAAGGAAGATGTTATAAAAAGAAAATAATTTACTTCTATTCTGAAAAACCACTAAAAGAAAAAAAGCTAGAAAACAAAACAAAAACAAAAATATGTGTAAGGTTATACTTCTGGTAAACAAATGATGTTCAAGCCTCTAAATGTTCAATCTTGTTGTTGTTAAGTGCTGTTAAGTTGGTTCTAATTCATAGTGAACCTGAGCTGAATAGGGTTTCTGAGGAGCAGTTGATGAGCTTGAGCCTCTAACCTCTGGTTCAAACTGACCTTGCAGTGCACCTCCTTAACCCACAACACCACACCAGGACTCAACATAGGGCTATAAAAAGATTCTGGCTACCTGGCCCTGCTACCCACAGAAATTCATGGGCCATAGACAAAGCAATCTTCAAGAAAATGATAAGTAGGGATAAGCAGATAGATGATAGATAGATAGAAAAACTGCCTTTCAGTGACTATATGCAATGGAACAAACTCTGCCCACTCCCGCATAATCCTCAGTATAGTGCCATGTCCAAGTCCTTCATTACAACTATTATGCCAGTCTATCACATTGCGGGTCTCTCTTGCCCTTGCTGACTCCCTTCTTCACCAAATGTGATAACTTACCCAGTACCCGATTCTACCTCATGATAAGTTCAAATCAAGTGATTTGCATAATGATTTTGGTGATCCATAGACTTTTCATTGGTTGACTTTTTGAAAGTAAATTAACAGATCTTGCTTCCCAGTCTATCTTAGTCTGGAAGCCCCACTGAAATATGGACACCATAGGTGAATGGCCCTTGTAGTATTTAAAATAGTTGTGGTACAGTTCCCATTATCACAGCAATACTCAAACCATTACAAAATGGCAAACCTGGTGGTAGATGAATGATAAACAAAATACAGAGCTCTGTGAATATACAGAGGGATATGTGGGATAGCGCACTGGACTGCAAAATTGTTTTGAACTGCAAGGTAGGTGGTTCAAACTCACCAGCTGCTTCTTGGAAACCTTTTACAGGGTTGCTATGGATCAGAACTGACTCAACACTTAACAAAAACAACATCTAACTCAGAGACAAAAGACATATGGAAAGTGAGAGACTCCCCAATGGATATGTGTAGACTAGTATGTAAAGGACTGGTTAAACTAGGTACATGAAGATGGTAAGGTAGGAAGTCTTCCAACTAGAGGCATCATATGGAAAGACTGAGAAGCTGGAACTAACAGATCAGCTTAGCTGGAGCATACTGAAGAGGAAAAAGTATTTAGAGATGATGCAGAAGACTCAAGAAGGAATAGGAAGATGAAGATGAAGTTGGACTTTATCCTTAGTTAAAGAGAAACTGAAATATAAACCAGGGACTGACTAAGAGATGCTAGAGAAATCTTTCTAACTTTTGGATGGACAAAACAAAAGGTAGAAAACCAGTTAAAAGAGCATCGAATTAATCAGGAGTCCTGGTGTGGCGCTGTGGGTTAATGTACTTGTTGGACTGCAAAGATGAATGGAATAGCAAAGTCGACAGTTCAAGCTTACCAGGTGCTCCTCAGAAACCCTATAGGGGTCAGTATGAATCAGAACTGACTCGACAGCACTTAACAACAACATGTTGATCTAGGTGAAAGGTGATTATGACTTAATGAAGTAGCAAAGTGGAAATGTAAAAAAGATGAATTCGAGAGGTAGTAACACTTTACAGAAAACAACCATCAACTTCCCAAAGCTCGTAGCATTATGAAGTTACAAAACTGGGATCCAAATCAATGTTTCCAAATAAAAACTTGATGTTCTTCTCGATTATATCATTATAATTATAGTTGCCTCCAAGGTCAGCAGTTCGAAACTATCAGCTGTTCCGCGGGAGAAAGATGAGGCTTTCTGCTCCCGTAAAGATTTACAGCCTCGGAAACCCTGTGCAGGGTCGCTATGCGTCAGTACCGACTCCACGGCACACAACAACTACAGCTATTACAAGAATGAAATTTTTATCAACTAAATTTAATAATTTAACTAAATTTAATAATTTAGCAACTGTTTCAAGGAGCTCTGGTAGCAAAATGGGTTACGAGTTGGACTACCAACCAAAAGGTCAGCAGTTGGAGCCTACCAGACGGCCCTTGGGAGAAAGATGAGTCTATCTGTTCTGTTAAAGACTGATAGTTTCCAAAACCTTATCCCAGGGTCGCTCTGAGTCTCACTGGCTCTGCAGTACATAACCAGCAGCAGCAGTAGCAGTTCCTGTTATCACCAATAATGTGGTTTAACTTTCACATTCAATGCACACAAAACAGATGAGTGAGGGTCCTAATTCTCTAACACACCCAAAACAGGAATGTGAAATGCCCATCCAGGACGTTAAAATGTCAAGTATTCCAAACATTCCACAAGTTACTGTGATGCCTCTGTGTTAAAGTGCAGAAAGAAAGCTGAGCTGAGTAGCAGAGGACTCTTTTCTTCTTTCTGCAGTGTGTTGCTAGACCACTGGTGAGACCAGCAGGGGCCAAATGAATTGTATAATCTCTTTGCATACTTTTGGTTAAAGGAGTATAAACCTGTGACTGCCAAACTTTACCACTACATGGCAGGAGGCCAAAACAAAACTCTTGAGTGTGATTCCAACAGAAGATTTCAAAGACGCCTGGAACTATTTGGATTAGAAATATAGTATTGTAGAATTAATGCCCATCATCAAATATGATTAGAAACAAAAATTGGGACCTGCCAGTATATTTTTGACAATTATAAATTTGACTGGTCTGGTCTGGGCTGTGGTAAAATGTGATGTGGCTTTTCTAAATGCCTTTCAAAATTGCTATTTTACCTTCTGGTCTCTGCTTCTGTATCACTGGTTTTTGAAATCTTTGGTCTCTTGAAGTCTCACAGGGCCTTTTTCCTCATACAGCAGTCTATTCTTGCTATTATCTTTGATATCAAATTATTTTTCTCAGTATATCTGATTGCTGTTCACACTTAGACCTTTAAATTACTGTGGAGGTTTTCTCCCTCTTTGGGATGTTTGCATTGGACAAGGATGAACTTTGTTTCTGAAGCAAGTATTAAAACAAATAAAAAAGGATTTGCTTTCTATAAAATTCAGACTATTTGAACACAGATCTCTCTTTGAAAATCAGAGTGAATGATTAACACAGCATTGTATATAGTATAATGTGAAGTTGCAAAGTAAGAACATAACAGATAGATACTTGATCAATTTGAAAGAACAGATTTATTAACTCAAAGAAATTAATAATGTAATCACAGGATTTCAGATTTTATGCAAAGGGATATTTTGAATGACCTCCCCCAAATAGTGTACTTTCACCAGGCTTAGCGGTCAGAAAGAGACAGGAGGAACCTGACCATGACTGACCACCCTTCAGGTCTGAAAAGTTGCTCACGCTCCTGGCCTAATTTTCAGCCAAGCAACAGACAGGTATAAAGGGGGGAAACACCAGTCACTATGAATGCTCACTATGAATGATGGGACACTGAGTCCTTCAAAATCAAAAGGGCAACATTTACTCAAGCACAAACTTGAGAAGGATGGAAAAGGGGGTGGGGTGGAAATAGGACCGACAGGGAGGAAGCAGGGCAACTGCTGTTACACGGAAGGGATTGCTATCATTGAAATGACATAAAGTACATGATTTGCTGAATGTGAAACTGATAATCTTCTCTGTAAACCTTTACTCGATTCACAATAAAAAGTTCTAAAAATAAGTAGTGAATTTCTGTAACTATATATATATAT
>NW_006408682.1:2465977-2489416 GCF_000296735.1 Chrysochloris asiatica
GATTCAACGGCACTTTACAACTATATATACACACACACACAAGGTCATCTCTGATATAAATACATACACACACACACACACACAAGTCTTACAGACCTTTAAGGAAAGCAGAAAAGTATATGTGTGCATGTGTATGGATTTACAGGTAGTTACTCACTAGAAGAGGGAGCTACCTTTCTGGCTAGAGAAATGCAAAAGTTACGCACAGACAAAACCCAGTCCTCAAGAAGACAGGCTAGATAAACATTTAGTTGCCTGCACAGGCACACCTAAATATACACAATCATTAGTGTGATGTCTGGAGATTGTGATCATGTATTACGTTTGGGAGGTATCCAGTTTAGTGTTTGATTACTGATGTTTCAAGAAATTGGAAATATTCTAGTACACATTCAAGAATAAGAAGCAAATTGTATATATTAAACTGGCTACTTTATGTTAAACACTTTTTTTTTTTTTTTTGAGGGGAAGGTGGTGGGGAGTTGGTTTAGCTGATCATTTTAAATGCAAAATAACATTTTTTATTCAGCAATAAATTTTCCAAAAGCAAGTGTGTTGATGTATATTCGTTTAGGCCACTGAGACTACAGTTGTACATTTTGTAATAAGCAAGGCTATTACACTTGGATCAAAAGCTATGCAGTCAATAGGCCACTGTTGCATAGTATTTGTATTTAGAAAAGCTGAAATGAAGACAGGGTCCCTGGGTGATGCAAATAGTTAACATACACTACTGTTAACCCAAAAGTTAAAGGTTGGAATCCACACAAGTTATCTCAAAAGAAAGGTTGGGCAATCTACTGAAAAGTCATTCATTGACATCCATGTGGGGCACAGTTCTACTCTGACACACATAGGTTTGGTTTTTTAAATGAATATAACATTGCTACTGTATAATAATGACATGCAGAGTTGTTGTAGATGTCTATGTTCTGAATGCAAATGTTCTGAGTTATTCTTGTTCATAGGCATGAGATGGAATGAGCCAGAACACAAACATCCACATGTAAGGCTTTAGTGGAGGTGGGAAAGAAAAAGAGAGAGGTATTGCCAGGGAAAGAATTTTTATTCTGGTTGAAGACGAGGGAGGGATTCAGATTAGTGAAGGTATTTAATAGGTTAACTAGGAATGACGTGCTGGTAGGGAGAGAGGAAGTTCTGGTAGGGTACGCTAAAGCTCAGCAAGTAGCCATTTTATTACGCATGTGGATGAGGGATTCTATCAATAGGCACATGAGCCTTTGGACTTAAAACACTGACCACATCACCCAGAGACCAGAGAATACAGTACAAAATTATTTGACAATGGATTTAGTATAAAAGGAAAACTATTTTGACTCTGTGGGTAAGCTAATTGAAATGGCTATCAAGAGGTCAAGTTCTCTAGTCAAATCCTCCTGCAATCTATGTAAACCCATCACAAATACATTTGGACACTGATTTCAAGCTTTGTAAATACACTGTTTGTTGAGTGTTTTGCTTCGAATTTGTTATTAACATTCAGGCAATAAGAGTATTATCTGTGGTTAAAAGAACCAAAGCAACATTAACAAAATAATATTCTTGCCACAAGCTGTCATACTTTATAAGTGACAAGGGACATTTCAGGATAAGAAGAGCAATGTAACAAAAGAGGAATGTATACATTATTTCCTTTAATTCTCAATCAACCTAGATGTTAGAATTCTTATTTTTCCATTATAAATAAGGAAATGAAGTCTAAAGATATTACATAGCCTGACACACTGATACTAACACAGAGCTGGAGTTCCAAGGGAAACTGGGAACTTGCAGTCTTATCCTTACATTAGAATACCACTTAGCCTAAAATGTGAAAAAGAATAGAAAAAAAGATAAATACATTTCATGGATTGGGTAAAGGGTGGTGTTGTTTTGAAATGCCATCGAGTAGGTTCTGAAGCATAGTGACCCTCTACATGCTTTCTGAGGAGCGGCTGGTGAGTTTGAGCAGCTGATCCAATGACACTTGCTTTACCCAACAGCACCACATTGTTATTGTAGTTGTTGTTGTTAAGTGCTGTCGAGTTGATTCTGACCTATGGAGACCCGGTTTAAGGCTTCCAACTAGCGGATAGTGAGCTTGGATGGCCGGCCTTGCAGCTCTAACGACTTCGCAGTCCAGCACATTGACCCACAGAGCCACACCAGGACTCCACAGTGCCACACTACCAACAGGGAAAGAAAGCAAAAAAAGTGTCCATCACCTCTCTAAAAAAAAAAAAAGAAGGTCCTATGAAGCTACTAGAAATTTGATTTATGTTCGTTTGCTGTTGTATTGAGGAAGGAAGAGAACCTATAGAGTGAACTTAGAAAAATTTTAAGTAGGGAAATAATTTCATTTTTCTAAACATCTTAAAATTTTTACAAAATTGTAATAAGAATAGAAATGTCTGTTTCTATCCACTGCTACAGATATTTTCCTCCTCTGTAAACAACTAGAAAACTGAACAATATATATGCACTAACTCTTTTCAACCTTTGGGCATCATGCAACACAAAGAGAAAGGGGAAAGACTCATGTTCTGGAGGCAATTTCCAGTCAGTAAGGCAGGGATTGTTGTTGTTGTTAAGTGCCATTGAGTCGATTCCGACCCATAGCGACCCTGTATAGGGTTTCCAAGGAGGAGCTGGTGAGCTTGAACAACAGACCTTGCAGTTCAAACGACTTTGCAGTATGACGCATTAGCCCACAACGCCACACCAGGATGAGGGAAACTCTAAATAGAGCTGGGATGTTCACCCAGTTGAAGAGACAGAGATTGGAACTCAATGAGGCAGAGGCAGCTAGAAATTATGCAGATCAGAGCAAAGGGAGCTATAGACAGAAAGAGAAGAATAAGGAGATGTGGAGGTCCCCTGAGTTTTGACAGAGTATAGAATTCCTGCTCAGGTGTGAAAGTGATCTCTTTAGGTTGTTGTTGGTGGTGGTGTGTGCCAGGGAGTCAGTTCCGACTCATAGCAACCCCGAATAAGGTTTACGAAGCTATAAATCTTTATGGGAGCAGAAAGGCTCACCTATCTTCCGTAGAACTGCTGGTAGTCCCAAATGGCTGACCCTGAAGTTAGCAGCCTGACTTGTAATCACTATGCTACCAGGGTACGGGGTATGGGCTGGGGGTGGGGGTGGAGGAACATCCAGGAAGCTAGATGTTGGCCAAAAAAATAATTCTCAGAGCTATCACAGGAATGGGGATATTTATAGTTCTTTCATAAAGAAACCTTATAATAATTAGAGCCTTAAGAACAATCCTTAAAAAGATCCTAGTGGAGCAAAGTTAGCCCAAGTGTAGAGACTATTATGGACAAGTTGTTGCTGTTGTTAAGTGCAGTCAAGTCGGTTCCAACTCATAGGGACTCTGTATAGGGTTTCTGAGGAGTGGCCAGTGAGTTTGAACTGCCAACCTTGCAGTTCAAATGACCTTGCAGGCGAGTGCTTATCCTACAGTGCCACACTATGGACACAGCCAAGTTAAAAAGCAAGCCTGCTAGGGTCAAACTAATTTGCAAATAATTTAACTGTATGCCTGTATGACATTCAACATTTTTTTTTAAAGGAATAAAAATTCAGCACTCAAAATGTAAAACGTACTATACTAACAAATATATATGTTCCAAGTCAGGAAAAAAGCAGTCAGGAAAAATAGACACAAAACGCAGAGATAAAGGTCTAAAACAGCTTATAAACATACTCAAGTAGGAAAAGAAAAATCTAAATGTAATAAAAAAAAGATATGCAAGATATTTTTAAAGATTCAATTAAATAGAATATTCAGTTGAAAAATATAAAAATATTAAAAATATATATATAAAACTTACAAAAGAATAGACCAAACTATCCAATGATATTAATTTCAATACTATACTTTCAGTAGTTGAGAGAAAAGTATACAAGTAAACAAAATATCAATAGTGATATCACCCTGTAACTATTGAAGGAACAAAATTTATAGTTTAGAATAGTTCACAACAAAAACTCCAGTCCCAGGGAGTGTATACAATGAAACTTATTAAGTGTTTGAGAAAAATTGTCTGTCAGATCTACAAATACTTCCAGAAAATTGAGGGAACACTTCTTAATTCATTTTATGTGGTCAGCATTATCTTACTAGGAAAATCAGAAAAAAGACATGGACCAATACTCTGGTATACATACATATAAAAATTATTATTAACAAAATGTGTTGTTAAGTGTCATCAACTTGCCTCCACAGTGACCCTGTATAGGGTTTCCTAGCCTTTAAATCTTTGTAGGAACAGAAAGCCTCATAGTTCTCCCTCAGAGTGGCTGGTGGACTCAAACCATGAACCTTGTGGTGAGCAGTCCAGTACTTATTATATGGACTCACAGGGCTCTCCTAGCAAAATATAATAAATCAGCCATATACAAAACAAATAATATAGCATGACGTTATTGCTGTTAAGTGCAACAATGTCATGCTATATTATTTATTTTGTCTAGGGTATATGTGTATTCCCTAAACTCTGTATAAGTTTTCTGAGCAACAGCTGGTGGGTTTGAACTGCTGACTTCTTGGTTTGAAGACCAGTGCATATCCTACGGTGCCACACCAGGAATCCATAGCATGATTAAGTGGGGTTAATCACAGAGATGTATAGCTGTTTTAACATTAAAAAATCAATGCAATTTATATTAGCAGACAAAAAGAAGATACGATTTTTTTCATTAGATATGCAAAACATTTGAGAGAATTTTAACAATTATGATAAATATTCTTAGAAAATATAAATAATAGGGAGCTTTCTCAGCTAGTAAAGGATATTCCTTCAAAATGCATAGCTAACATAATACTTAATGGTTTGTTTAAATATACTACTGAATGCTTTGACTCGTAAGACAAAGCACAAGATAAGGGTATTCACTTCCATCTCCTCTGTTCACCACCGTTCTGGAGGCTCAGGTAGTGCAATAAAGCAAAGAAAAGCAATCAAAGAACAGAGATTTAAAAGAAATAATGTTTATTTACAGAAAGCATGAGAGAAGGAATCTGCAAACCAACTATACCTACTCTTCACTTATTGACTACCTCGTTACTTGGCATTTCACATTTACGATAATGAAAAATCGATCCAACTATTTTGCACATTAATGACATATGTCTGGCAGTTAGAAATCCTGAAGTGTGAAGCAAAAGTAACACTGGCTATGATGGTGAAAGTTGTGTGTCAACTATGCTAGTCTATGATTCTTAATGGTTTGGCCATTTTGTGATGATTTTATTTGGCAGGTATGTAATGAACAAATGTGACAGTTATACAATTATGTGTTCATCTTCCATGTTCACATAACGCCAAGTTTTACATAACAACCTGGTCTTCAGAACTTAAGCATATGAGAAATGATTGTATTAAAACTAATTAGTGACTTCAGGCAAGCTCACAGGATACAAAATCAACTAATTTCTATCTACTTGAATAAATTGAAATTTAAAAAGCAAAAACATTTAAGATGGCATCAAAAATGAGGTGTACAGACATAAATTTAAGAATGTGCAAGATAAATCGGTAATGGGTCACTAGAAAATGAAGAAACACATGTGTAAAACACATCATGTCATTGTTGTTGCTGTTGTTAAATGCCCTTAAAGTCAGTTCTGACTTATAGTGACCCTGTATTCTGGTACGTTTCAAATGCCAACCTTATGGTTACTAGGCCAGTGCTTATCCTATAGCACCATACCAGGACATCATCATTTCATTGGTGCTGATGGTTGTGTGCTGCTGAGTAGGTTCTGACTCTTAGCAACCATCTGTATAAGGTTTGTGAAGCTGTATATCTTAGTGGGAGCAGGAAGCCTCATCTTTTTCCCGTGGAGTGGCTGGTAGATTCAATCTACTGATCTTGTGGTTAGCAGTTCAGCTGGTAACCAACTTCACTACCAGGGCTTCTGTCATTTCACTTAGGACACTTACATTATTAGTGTCTTGGTGTAATTTCTCTAATGTTTGTCAGCTTTCTAATAGAGAAATCTCCCAAAGTCCTATTTAAGGGATATATACTGTATTTTTACACAAATAATGAATGCGTTATACATTTTTACCAACCACATAACCTCCTTATGTATTATTTTCCTAAATACCCTAGGTGTTATACATGTGTGGTTGTGTTATTTGTGGAAAACTATGGTTAGTCTGGAGGCAAGGTCAATAGACCAGTGAACTATTCTAGCCTCTGACATGTGTATCAATCACCACTTGCTCTTTGATCATGCCAGAAATGAATTCTGATGTCACGTAAAATACACTTGGTGAGACTAAATTTACTCCTACATACAGGAACACGCCAGTGAGCACACCAAGTGAGTCGTCCACTCGGGTTTTTAATTCCTGACTCAAGTCTCAAGGCTGTGTCTCACCCCATTGGCTAGAGTTTTGACTGCACAATCTTTTCCATTACCTGATTGGCTAATTCAAATTTTTAAGGTGCGCATTCCTACTTTAGGAAAAGAAAACAAGAGTGATCATAAATTCTTTACTCCAGGAAATAGTTAAAAGAAAAAGAGAGCAATCATAAAGTCTTTACTTCAGGAAATAAAGAAAAAAGAAAGGTTACCTGTATACAAGAAACAGGATTATAATATATATATTTTTCCCCACAATCAGATATGAATTTACAACCACTTATGAGAAAATAAGTAAAAAAGTGTTACAACTAGCATTTCAGTTCATATATGCATGGGCTTATTCCAAACTAAATGTGCTTAAACATGTCTCTGTAATCAGTGGATGGCTGCAGACAAGTTCTCTCAGTAATATGATTGTCTTACTTTTGTTGTTGTTAAGTGCTGTCAAGTCAACTTCGACTCATAGCAACACTGTATAGAATTTTGTATCTTGTGAGCTTGACAATTCAAACCAACCTTGCTGTCCAGGGTATTAACCTGCAGCACCAAATGGTACAATCAAAATATTGTCTTCCAAGGGGATCTGCTGGACCAGTTAAATTTAAGGCAGAGAGGTCGGCTTAGAAAGATACCCATTTTTTTTAAGGGGGGGTGGGGGGATTCCAGAGGAGTAATCTTGATTATTTTTGGAGGACATAGGACAGAAAAAAGTTTTATGTAAATTAATAACTGCATTGATGAGAATAAGGACAGGAAAGTTAAGCCACGACATTTTTTCTATCACTGCAATGTGTGTTCTCATTTTCCCAGAGTAATTAGGGCAATCTTATAAGAATTTTGCTTGGAAACCTTGCCCCATCCATCCTATATCCCTGATATTACCCCTTCAGACGTTTTGTTCACTAAATTAAAAAAACACTTGAAAGGAACACAATTGGAATACTTCATTGGTGCCAAAAGTATCATTTTGATGTAGTGGAAATCTAAGAGCACAGAATTCTATGGGGAAGGGTTGTTGTTGTTGTTGTTAATTGCTGTTGAGTTCATTTTGACTCACAGCTACTCTGTATAGGGTTGCTGGGGAGTGGCCAATGAGTTTGAACTAGACCTTGCTGTTCAAAACCACCTTGCAGTCCAGCACACTAACCCACTGCCCACTGGAAACACAACTTTCAGAAAAATAAAGACTTAAAGGGAGGATATGTTGAGAAACAACAGTTTCACATTTGTTACATATTTTTTAAGGTTTCTATGATTTTGTAGCAATATTTGTTGACTTATGCTGGCATTTAATAATCCTAGGTCTAATTTGGGTAGGTGAGAATTTTAGTTTCAGTAATTTGGGGAGTTCCCCTCTACTCTCAAAATGTTTTTCTTGAAAACCTAAGTATGTGAAGCAGAATTGTTGTAGCTTTTGTTAAATGCTGTTGAGTCAGTCCAGACCCATAAGGACCCTGCATAGGGTTTCCAAGAAGCAGGTGATGGAGTTGAAGGACTGACATGTGGTTCACGGTCCAGTGCTGGTCCTACAGCACCACACCAGGAGTCCAGTGGTGGTGGTGTTATATGCCATGGAGTCGATTCCGACTCATAGTCACCCTGCATAGGGTTTCTGAGGCTGTAAATCTATATGGGATCAGAAAGGCTCATCTTTCTCCCATGGAATGGCTGGGAGTTTCGAACTGCTGACCTTGAGGTTATCAGCCCAATTTATAACCACTAAGCTACCAGAGTTCCTTAGGAGTCCAATGTTGTTGTTGTTAAGTGCCGTCTAGTCGATGCCGACCCATAGTGACCCAGTATGGTGTTTCCAAGGAGTAGCTGGTGAGCTTGAACCACCGACCTTGCAGTCTAAACGGCTTTGCAGTCTGGTGCATTAACCCACAGCGCCACACCAGGACTCCAATAGAATATATAAAAAGGACTTCAACAGGAGTTCAATTTGTTGTTGTTGTGAAGTGCCGTTGAGTCAGTTCCGACCCATACCAACCCTATATAGGGTTTCCAAGGAGCAACAGGTGAGCTTGAACTGCCAACCTTGCAGTTCAAAGGCTTTGCAGTCTGATGCATTAACCCACAGCGCCACACCAGGATTCCAGGAGTCTAATAGAGTAAGCATATAAAAAGGATGATCTATTATTTGGCCCACAATGATCATTTCTGCTGTGCTCCTTGATCAAGCCTGCAAGAACTTGTAAAGGCAAACAATGCTGATCTTGTCTGGTATCTGGCCAGTGGGCTTTGCATTTGCATGCCTGATAGACCTGACATTGTGGGCCTCATTTCCTAGGTGTTACATGCCACTATCTCCCTGCAAGTCAGCATATAAATGCAAATGCTGGCCTCAAATGCAGGGGACTCAGAGACATTTGCCCTTATCCTCCACTTGAGTAATTTCATTCCTCTTTCCTATTTTTACCTCCCTTTTCCCTAGTCCCATGCACGCTACACAACCCTTCTATGCTTTCACAGTAAGATTAGAGATTATCTTTAATCAATCCTTTTTATACCCTATAAATGTTCAGGAGGCAAAGGAATAAAAAAGTTTGAACAATTTCTTAAAAGAGAGAAGTCAAGATATAGAAAAAAATACAAATAGTTTGTTTTCTTAATTCTACTAGAGTGAAAAGAAAGTAAATGTTAACATCTCAAGAAATTTCCCTTCTACATTCTCAGTTTCTATTGTTGTCTTCAATTAAGTAACGCTTTAGATCTGAGTTTTTGGTTCTGAAGCATAAACTTTTCTCTGGAAGCTTCTCAATACAGAATTCCTAAATTAAATATTCCTTGAGGAAAAAAATGCTTTCTTTTTCCCTTATAAATTGTATATTTGAAGGTGAATATAGTATTTTGATTTTGTAACATTGCTAAACCAAGTATGCAGAGATTAGTAGGTTAGTAAAAGACTGAAAGTATTTTAAGATGTACTTGGTTAACAGAATAACTTGGGCTTCCCTCCCAACCTTGGCATTTGGCTCCTTCTTCATAAACCACTGCTTTTAAATTATATACTGTTCATAATGGACACGGATATAATGGACTGTCGGTCACAGCAGACAAAAACAGATTTCCCCAAACAACTTATTACATTCAAAACATTCTTTTCTGTTTATGACAAACAGAAACTTTGGCTGTACATGACAACTTTTTTTTCAAATTTTCCACATATTGATATTGGTTTCAAAAAAATAGGAATAGTTTGAAGGATAGCTCTAGCAACAGTAATGCAATATAATTTGATTTTACATAGCATACTTAGAAACTGAATTACAGTAACTCTGCTTAAGTTTGTGGGGTACCAGAAAGCTATGTGCAACTTTTCAAATTAAACCAATGACCAAATCCTGCCACAAAATCTTGGCTTCTCTCAACACAGTGCTAACTCCCCAGTACGTGACCCCTCAGTGGGGCAGCACTGATAATGAGACATATCACATTCTAGTGGTGGGGAACAATCAGAAGAAAACTTATGCCATCGTTGAGTGATGGTGGTCTGTATCTCTGCCCATGAAAGTTTATGGTTCAGTTCAAAATAGCAACATGCTGGTCCAGAAATGTAGCTGAGAGGGCATTGGCAAAGCCAAGTGCTGGAGCTGGCCCACCCAACAGCTAGCTTTGAGCATGTTCCTGCACTGTCTTGCCCACGCGTTTCCCATCTATAGAAGCAGTGGTGGTAGTGGTGGTTATGCACATGGAGTCAGCTCTGACTCAGAGTGAGCCTTTATAGGGTTTCCGAGGAGGTTGGAAATCTTTATGGGAGCAGAAAGCTTCATCTTTCTTCTGTGAAATCGCTGCTGAGTTGGAACTGCCAACCTTGCAGTTAGCAGTCTAGTGCTTATCTTACAGTGTCACAAGATAATGCTTAAATTGCCTTCTAATACCCAAATCCCAAATACGATTAATAATTTCATGACTCAATTCCTACTCTTAGAAGAATAAAGTCATTTATTATACATTTTCTTTTCGAATGAGTGCTCAAGAATATGCACAATTATAAATGTTCTGGTTCAAAGGTTGTGGTTGCTTATATATGAAATAGTAATAACAAACATTATGAGCTAGGTATTTTTGTTGATGGTGGTGGTGTGGGTTCTGACTCACAGCTGCCCTGCATAGGATTTCCGAAGTTCTAAATGTTTACGGGAGTAGAAAGCCTCATCTTTTTCCCAAGGAACAACTAGTAGTTTTGAACTGCTCACCTTGACGTTAGCAGCCCGACTCGTAACCAATACGCTACCAGACGTTGTTAGCATTTTACGTATATGAATTCATTTAGTTATAACACTCAGCCTATGAAGTAGCCACTATTATTATCATTGTACAGATAAACAAAAATGTAGACATTATACTACTGCCCAAGGGACAAACAGCTATTAAGTGGTAGAGCCTGTATTCATATCCAGTGTTTTAAAAACTGTTACTTCACTAATCAACTTATTACAATAAAATTTCCAATTAAAAAGTAAACTTGTAAAACGTATGTCTGCTTTATTTTTACTAATTTAGGAGTTCTGGTAGCATACTGGTTACGAGTCGGGTTGCTAACCTCAAGGTCAGCAGTTCAAAACTACCAGTTCTTCTGCAGGAAAAAGATGAGGCTTTTTGCTCCCATAAAGATTTCCAGCCTCAGAAACCCTATGCAGGGTTGCTATGAGTCGGAACTGATTCCACAGCACACAACCACCAGGCCCCTACAATTAACCCTGTGTCTACCTTACCTCATCTATCTCTTTTATGTTTCACCCAACTATAGAAGAGTTATCCCCTAGATCATTAAAACTCTGATGAACACACTTGAGTAAAGTTATAGAATTCAAAAGACAGATAAAGCTTGCAGGTAGATATACTGGAAAAATAAACTTCCAAAAGGATTTAAACCCATGGCTGTGGATAAACGCCATGATAAGGATCATACACATAAGTCTAGAACCCACGACCAGAGCAAGAAACCCCAAGTTCCAAGAGGGTAAAGGAAGACTGGGGTAGTATTCATCACCAGTATTTTGCTGTCCTTCAGCTTCATGGAAGAAGATTTTATTTACTGGACCCACTGGAGTAAGGTTTGGTCATGGAACAAGCTTTGATCAATGAAATGTACTAAAATAAATTAGTAGAAGTTTGAAGAGCCAGTTTGCTTTTTGCTGGACTCATTTTACTATCTCTCTGTCCAATATGTTTCAGAGAGGCTCTTCTAGTTCTCTGGCTTCTGGAATGAGAATGAAGACAACAGAATGAACATACAATATAAATATACAGAGAAATCGATCTTTCTTCTCTTAAGCCACTGATGTGTTAGTACTTTGAGAAAACTAAGATGGAGGACCCAGAATGGTAAATGCTGAGCAATTAGACTTGTGTCACCAAAGTCTGCTTTTAAATGTATGGGGAGAAAAGTCAAGTGTGTCAAATGCTAATGGAGAGGAATTTAGAGAAGACAACTGGACATTTCCTTTGCTTTTGTTGAGAGCAGTTTCAGTGGAAGAGTAGGAGCTAAATAAAGCTTGATTTCAGTGTTTGGTATCAATGCAAATGCAAGGAAATGCAAATACTAGCAAAGCAGACAACTATTTTTAAAGAAGACTTTGACTGTAAAAAAAATCTGCCTATTGTTATGTAGGCAGATTGCAAGAGAGGTTGAGTTGGGCAGCTGCCATAACATGAGCATGTGGAGAAGGAGCAAGCAGCACATGCTTAGACTTAGATGAGCCTCCTATGAGCTGCGAACTTAGTATGACATAAATTTGCAGACATATATGTAGTGTAGTTTTCTATATTTGTATGCCATTGGTGGAAGTTATTAATCTTCTTTGAACTTTAGTTGATTAATGCTAACTACCCAAACCACAACTAAGACACCAAGACACACATAGATACACACATGAACACCATATTTCTATGTGATTTTTTAAATTGAAAGCATATCAATATGTGCATAACTTTTCCATAAAAACTAGGTTTCTTTTTAAAAAATTGGTTCTTTAGTAGAAGGAAGTAAACAGACAGGAAAGAAATTTGGTGAAAATGCAAACCATATGAGACAAAGGTAACAAACAGTTTTGAAAGTACTGAAAGTCCCCCAATGGTGAACTCAGATTCAGAAAATTATGAAATGTTGTTCTTCTTATAGTGGTTATGTGAACAATGTCATAAATATTACAGACTTGTTGCTGTTAAGTACCATCCAGTTGGTTCCAACTCATAGTGACAAAAGAATGAAACAATGCCCAGTACTTAGCCATCGTCAAAACAACTGCCAATATTTGAGCCCACTGTTATGGCCACTGTGTAAATCCATCTCCATAATAGTCTTCTGCTTATACCGATCCTCTCTTAACCAAGAATTATGTCCTTCTACAGGAACTTGGTCACTCTTGATAACATGATAAAAATAATATGAGACAAAGTCTCATTATCCTTGATTATAAGGAACATTCTGGCTGTACTTTCTTCAACACACACAGATTTGTTCATTCTTCTGTCAGTTTATGAAACATTCAATATTCTTCAGTCACATCATAATCCAAATGTATCAATCCTTCTTTGGTGTTCCCAATTCATTTTTCAGTTTTTCCATTGCAAATGAAGTGATTGAAAATGTCATGGCTTGGGTCAGGTGCACCTTAGTCCTCAAAATGACATCTTTACTCTTTAATACTTTAAAGAGGTCATTTGCAGCAGATTTGCCCAATGTAATAGGTCCTTTGATTTCTTGACTGCTGCTTATAACCGTGTTGATTGTGCACCCAAATTAAAATGAAATTCTTGACAACTTAAATAATTTGTTTATCTTTTTTCTTTTATCAAGCTATTGCTGATTGTCTCGGCCATGAGGACTTTTGTTTGCTTTGCTTTCAGCAAGCATATCACAGGTTGTTAGTGAGTCTTCCTCCAATCCTGATGCTGCATTCTTCAGCTTCTGGGATTATTTACTCAGCATACAGATTGAATAAGTGTGGAGAAAGAATACAACCCTAATTCACACCGTTCTTAATTTTAAACCATTCAGAGATTGAGTTCATAATCAATGCCCATGCAAACTTTAGTCAAGAAATCAAATGACATATTGCATTGGGCAAATCTGCTACAGAAAAACTTCTTTAACATGTTAAAGAACAAAGATGGTACTTTGAGGAGTAAGATGGACCTGACCCAAGCCATCCTATATTGAACTGCCTCATATGCATGTGGAAGCTGAATGATGAATAAAGAAGACCAGAGAAGAAGTGATGCCTTTTAATTATGGTGTTGTTAAAGAACATTATACTGCCAGAAGAATGAACAAATCTGTTTTTGAAGAAGTACAGTTGGATTTCTCATTGGAAGCAAGGCTGCCAGACTTTGTCCCTTGTACTTTGAACTTGTTATCAAGAAGACCAGTTCCTAGAGGACATCATGCCAGTAAAATGGAGGGTCCGAGAAAAAGAGAAAGACTGTCAATGAAATGGAATGACACAGTATCTGCTACAACAGGTTCAAACAAAACAATAAGTACAAGGGTGATGTAAGAACTGTTCTATCGTGTATGGTATTGGTATAAAGTAGAAGACGCCTAATGACTATAAAGATTTTGTTCTGTGATACTACCACCTTTATTCAGGCCTAAATCTCAAAGACTTTAGAAGGCTACTCTTTTCTTCCCTAAAATTCATGGGATAACTATTGGCAGAAAATTCTTTTAATGAATAAATAGAGTATGAATTATGGAACAATAACAAAAGACACATAAAATTAATCTCAGGCCACAAAGTAGGGAGAAGACAAAGAGAAGGTGGATGGGGTTGGCAGAAACCATCATATCAGTAACTCTCAAGTTGCTCAGAATGTGCAACATCTTCAGACACTGACAGGAGATATTTCTGTCTGCAGGCACGTTCCTGTTTACAGTTTCTGTAAATAAACATTTGATTAATAAAATTGAATCCACACCACTGATCTGCTACAAACCCTTTTAAAGAGAAGAGCAAAACCTAAATTACAAAGAAACTTTTTTTGTTTTTCTTTTTTTTTGTTCTTAAAACTTTATAAAGAGTAGTCTGGAGGACAGAAATGGGAGGCAACAAGATGGTCTTTGATGTACCAATCTATCCTCTGAAAAAGAAAAATCTCCTGATAGAAGGCATGGAAGGTGTGTGTCCTTTGTTACTTACAGTATTTCACTCCCAATGAAACAAAATGCTAAGGCCCATCCACTGCTCTAGTGTCCCTCACAGAACTCCAATTAGCATCAGTGCCCAGTGGCAGCCTGCTAAAGAGTCTGTAGGCTCTCACCCATTACACACAGCTGGAAGTTGTATTGCTCTAAAACCACAAGCCACTGCTTTGATGGTTCGGGAGACCTTGGCCTTTTTAAACGTATAAACAACCTTTCTTTTCTAATCTGGGCCATTAGAGGGAAATGCTGTGAAAGCCTGTATTCTGAAATAACCGGGTTTGCTCAGAGTCATGACAGTTTTCAATCTTACTGCCAGTAAAAGAAGAATAGCGTTAAACTAAAAATAACATGGGTGCAGAATGTGCCTTGGGCACCTACTGAGGCCTAAAGGGTTTCAGATTAATTTGAAACTGAACAAAGGTGGATTTTCTCTCTGCTTTGGCCCTTTTGTGGGTGTTGTCATCATGGGGAAAATTCATCTGTCTAATGAGCTCTAGGCACAGAAAAGAAAGATTCTCTGTTCAAGACTAAAACACTCATCAGGCACTCCTATGGTATTTCTTTTCTAAGTGATAATAAGTATTTCTCTATCGATTCTGTGTCATTTCTTAGTTAAGAGTTTTTTTTTTCCTCTCTGCAAAGGGCTCCTTTGCAATCAAGCACTATAATTAAAATAACTATCTAAATGTGGATGATATTTCTGTGCCTTGGGAAGTACTGTACTAATAAAATTTAAACCAGTTTACAAGAGGTATGTTCTGGATGACCTATGGATACACAGGCAAATATTGTAAATTCAGTTGTAATTTTCCAACTCATTCTATTGCTGCTGAGGACAATCTTTGAACTGCTAGTTCAAATATTCAAAGAAGCCTTTGAAAGTTGGGAAAAACCCTGAAATTTAAGATGCTGAAACCATCTTAATTAACTCTCCTGTCACTCTCAGTGACACCACTTTCCAGCATTTGCATACACGAAAGTGGCTTGATATGTATTGATAAATGAACACTTTTCCACTCTATGTCTTTCTTACCACCACTAGGCTGTCAGTTTGTCGTACTGTGGTGGTTTGCATGTTGCTAGGATGCAGGATATGATGAGAGCAGTGTTAAAAATACCAGCAGAGTAACATATATACCAGACAGGTTTTAGAGGAGCTTCCAAACTATGACTGGCTAGGAAGAAGGACCCGGGAATCTATTCGTGAAAACAATATGAATCACAAGAGACTATCATCTGATATAGAAGGTGAAGGCGCTCGATGAAACAGGAGGTTGGAATCCGTTCAAAGCACGCAGTGGCTTCAACAATGGATTTGAGCATACCAACAATCATAAAGATTGCACAAGACCACACATCATTTAGTTCTGTTATCCTTGGTTTCCTCAGGAGTCAGAGCCTGTTTGATAGCCACTACCAACATGTCGGTAGAGTTGTTGTTGTTGTTGTTGTTGTTAAGTGCCATCGAGTCGGGTCCGACCCATAGCGACCCTGTACAGGGTTTCCGAGGGTGTAAATCTTTACGGGAGTAGAAAGCCTCATCTTTCTCCCGCGGAGCGGCTGGTAGTTTCGAACCGCTGACCCTAAGGTTCGCAGCCCGATTCGTAACCACTACGCTACCAGAGCTCGGTAGAGTAGTGGCTATGAATCGGGCTGAGAACCTCAAGGTCAGCAATTCGAAACTACTAGCTGTTTCGTGGGAGAAAGATGAGGCGTTCTGCTCCTTATAGCCTTGGAAACTGTACAGCCGCTAGGAGTTGGAATCGACTCCACGGCACACAGCCACCACCACTACCATGTCCTTCTGAAAAGATAATGAAGTAAAACTAAACTCTGACCTTTAGGCTACGAAAGCGGAAAGATAAAGAACAATAGTCTGCCAAAAAAAGCCACGCTGCTGCTTTACAGTAGGTATATGCGGCATGGTATCCTTTCCTCAAGAAGCTCTGGTAGCGTAGCGGTTACGAATCAGGCTGCGAATCTTAAGATGAGCAGTTCGAAACTGCCAGCTGATCCGCGGCAGGAAGATGAGGCTTTCTGCTCCCGTAAAGATTTACAGCCTCGGAAATCCAGTACAGGGTCTCTATAAGTGGGAACCGACTCCACAGCACATAAAAACATCATCCTTTCTTTAGATACTTGGCAGGAAATGAGGCAACTACATAAAGTAGAAAGCAATAGTCTTCAGGCAGTGCCTAGCGCCCATGATATGTCAGTTTATTTCTGGCAAGATAAATACGCAAGTAGATTCATGATTAGTAATATTTGTACAATGTCTCAGAATGCATGATAATAGTAATAATAATATCCACTTAAATTTAAATTTACAATAAAAAGATTTTATATTATCTCTTTTTCCCCTTATGACATTTATTATTCTTATAATAATGCCTGAAAGTAGGGATAATAAGTTTTACTATGCTAAAGCATATCAGAATTGATCACATACACAGTTTAGGTTGATTGGACATTCAGAAAGTATTTGACGTTGGTTTACTTGCTCCATTATTTCCATTGTTCTCCCAAAAATTGGGTCAAACAAAACACAGGTCGTTTAATTGATAACTCTTACACACTTTATGGAGTCCTGGTATGGCGCTGTGGGTTAATGCGCCAGACTGCAGAGCTGTTTGAACTGCAAGGTCTGTGGTTCAAGCTCACCAGCTGCTCCTCGGAAACCCTATATAGGGTCGCTATGGGTCAGGATCAACTCGACGGCACTTAACAACAACAACAAAACAGCCTTTACAACTGCCTACAGTAGAAATTCTCAAACTTTTTGTTCTCAGATCCCCTTAATAATCTTCAGTATTATTGAGAACCTCGACACAAGCTTGGTATAAAACTACTGGTATTAGAAATATAAATTATAAATATAAAACTTGGTATAAAACTATTTATTCATGGTATTAGAAATTAGAACTGAGAGAATTTTTTTTTAAATGGTATCAATGCATTTAAGAAGAAAATAATCCATCACAAATTGATTTGATTTGATTTTTTATGTAAAACTGGAGTCCCGTTGTGACGCTGTAGGTTAATGCATTGAACTTAAAATTGGTTGGAACCACAAGGTTGGCAGTTCAAGGTGACCAGCCGCTCCTCAGTAACCCTACATACAGGGTTGTTATGGGTTGGAACAGACTCGACGGCACTTAACAACAACAATGTAAAAGTACTATATATATATATTTTTTTTTTTTTTTCAAAACAAAAGAACCATGAGAAGATAGAATTGTTTGACATTTTATAAATCACATTAATATCTGACTTAATAGGAGACACCTGAGTGCTCATAATTACTTCTACATTGTATCTGTTGTGTTTTAATTTGTTTTGTTTAAAGCATGCGAAGAACATCTGGCCTCAGGTGATTGGAAATTGGAGGAGAATTTCAATGGTCTTTAAAAAATATGGATATTCATCCTCGATGTTGCATCAAAACTTGACAGGTGTAGTCTCTTAAATGAAGTCCTAATGTGTCGCTGGACTGTGAGGTCAGCTTGAACCACGAGGTCGTAAATCCTATACAGATAGGGTCACTTTGATTCAGAACGGATTCGACAGCACTTAAAAACAACAGCAGTCTCTTAAATGTTACTTGCAAAGTATAATATAAAACCTGTTAAACATCTGCCCACTGTTGCTTTAAAATGTAATGGCCTGTCATACTTTGAAGGAATCTTTTCACTCATACATAACTTAATAACGTCATACGCTGGCCATTTGGAAAATACTAGTTTGCTAAATTACACACATTTTCCAAAGGTTGACATATTTCATAATTTAATATAAAAAATTATAGTTGTTAATACTGTCACTGACCTCATCAGAATAAGAGTCGTAGAGCTCAGACACAAATTTTCTAAAATTCTAATTTTTTCCTCAAAGCTCTAATTTTGTCAAAAGTCATAAGTACTATCAGTTGTTTCTATTCTTGAAGTAACAGGCTTACATAATTTTTTCCCTAAAAATGGCTGTCAAATACTCTGGACAGAAAAATATAGTTTGTCAATCATTTCTTTCAAGTAAAATAGTGTTCCAGGAAAAAAAAAAAAAAAAAAAAAAAAGATCAGTTCAGCTCATAACTCAAAGTGTTACACAAGTGCTTTTCTTGGAGAAAATCCTCATTTTTTTGGTACACTGCACACATGGTTATGTGTTATTTTCATTTGGTCATAGAATATTGCAAAGATAGCTCTCAAGTGGTGAGTTTTAATAAGATTTGTAATTAAGAATAATTTTAAGTATTCTTATAGCCATTTTTCCTCACTATGAAGAGGTGGTGGTGAAAACGTCAAGACCACTAGTAGAGTTTTAAGCTATTGTCCAATTTGATTCTCCTACATGGCACGGCTGGTTATTACGCAGGATTATAAGGTCAGTTGGAACTGCAAGGTCAGCAGTTCAAGCTCACCAGCCACTCCTTGGAAACCCTATACAGGGGTTGCTATGAGTTGGAACTCACTTGACAGCACTTAAAAACAACAACCAGCAGTTATACACATGCACACACACGAGTACATATCATTGCAAATGCCAATATAGAGGGCAAGGCAAAAGACATTTATTATAAGTATTGTGAAGACAGTTTATACTTCATGGAACCAATAAAATGGTTGAAAACTGCACATTGAAAACCACTAGTCTTCAATATCTAAAGGTGTTGCATGAAGTATGCACAATATACATAAGAATTCAGAGTCACACCGCCCTGCATTTCAGTTCCAGCAACATTTCTTACGAGCTAGGTAATTTGAGGCATGTTTCCCAAATGTTCAGGGACTTTGTTATTTCATTTGTTAAATGGGATCACAAATTTAATTTGTACTACCCACCAGCCTGGTGTGGCTCGGCAGAATAAACACTAGACTTAGGACCATAATGACAGAGATTCAAACCCACCCTTTGCTATTTGGAAACCCTGTACAGGGCCACTATGAGTTGGAATCTACTCAACAGCGCTTAACAATGACAACAACCCACTAGCCTTTTCAAAAACCCTAGACAGGGTTTGAGTACGAACTGACTTAAAGGCACTTGACAACAACAACATTGTTCCTAAGTGTAGTTATTTTGGTTCTGTCTCACAGAGACCCTGCATAGGGTTTACAACGAGTGGCTGGTGGATTTGAACTATTGACTTGTGTTTTGCAGTCCAGTGCCTATCCCAAAGCACCACACCTATTGTTGTTGTTAAGTGCCTTTGAGTTTCTGTACCAAACTGACCCTGTATAGGGTTTCCAAAGAGCGGCTGGTAAGCTCACTGACCTTACAGTTCTAGTGACTTTGCAGTCCAGGACATTAACACAGCCCCACACCAGGGGGTAGGCATACGACTTCCCAAGGTCTAAATCCTCTCACCTCCATGTTGCTGTTATTGTTAAGTGCCACCAAGATGGTCCTGACTCATAGTTATCCTGTGTTTGACTGGTGGGTTTGAACTGCCAACCTTATGGTTAACAACGCAGTTCTCATCCTACAGAACCACACCAATACTTTGTCTTCCACCTATTTTGGTAAATAAATATTTTTGGACTAAAACCAAACTTTTTCACTTTCATACTGCTTTGACTATTTTCGTTTGTTTTTGTTTTGCACTACAACCTTAGAAAGGAGTAGCTACAACAGAGACTGTCTACTCCAAAAAAACAAATTGCTGGTCCTTTGCAGAAAAGGTTCACTCATAAGGTTGACATCCCATCTTATTCACAGTGAAATCTAAGCTTTCACTATGCATTACAAAACCATCTACTGTTTAATGTACCTTTCTGGCTACAATCTAAATTGTTAGCAGTTGATTCTTTCTATCCCCAAACATACAGGTATTCTTGTTTGTTTGTTTGTGTTCTCAAACACTCCAAGCACCTTCCAACCTCAGGGCCTTGGAACCATCTGCTGAAACACCTTTCCCTAGATACCCATTACATTAGCTTCAATTCATTCACACCTTTACTTCAAAGTCATCTTCTCAGTGTCTAGCCATCAAATCTAAAATGTTCAGCCCTAGCTCTAACATCAACAACAAACAACAACAGCTTTAACATTTCATATACCACTTTCTACTTTATATTTAAAATTTTTATTTCCCCCCTTCATTTTTTAACTTCCTGTCTCACCCTTTTTAACACATGCAAGATATTTTTATTTAAAATGATATTGATACATTACGAATAAACAATGCTTGATATTTATAGGCACTACAAAATATATCGAATAAAATAATAAATGAATGTGAAAAGTATTCAAGATTGAAAAGGCTAAGTAAATATTAGGCCATTTATTATTATAGTTTTCCTTTAAATATGCCTCATCTGCAAAGAAGTTCTAGTATGCACTGGATTAATTAAGACTCCAAGAAATACACAAAGCAAATTTTAAGATTCTGTTTGTTTTAAAGCAGAAGTATTTGTTTAATCTATTCACTAGTTCACAAAACTTCTAAACCATGTCATCCTACAAATGCATTATCCATACAAAAAGAGTTTAAGACAAATGAAGGACAACAACAACAACATTCCACCCAATGACAGTGATTGAATTCTATTCAGTATTTTGGACTTTACACTTATTTTGTTTTCTGCGTCTCCTAATGCTGTTCTGGGGATCTGAAAAGGTTAGGTTTGTCAGGATTTCTGAGAGAGTTTCAACAAAGCAATGGCCATCCAATGCTTTTTTCTCAAAATATCTCACAGTTCACAGCTGAGCTCCAAGTGCTCACTCTGTACCCATTTAACTCAGACCTCAGAAGGCCAACTATGTTGTGTGTGACTTTTCTCACAATCCAATCATTAAACTTCAATAGGCTTTTCATTTTTAATTACATGTTACAGCTCTAAGTTCTCTGAAAATGGGTATCCATGTTGGATTCTGTAGGAATACACCCACTTGGAAGGTACCCCTCTCCTCTCTTTTTTTTGAAGAGCACATATTTTTTATAAAGAAGAAGAAATATTCAAAATTGCACTTGGCATTTGGAGCACAGCAAAAGGTAGCTGTGGTCCTGTTTTATTGTACAACAATCATGTAAACTCCAGCTGTCAAGCCCTCTGATCAGTTCTTCAGTAGGAAAAAGGGGCTCAGCTAAATCCTGCCACATGCTGAGGTAAACCCATCCTAATAACTGTTTTCCCTCTTTATGAATTTCATTTACAATTACTCTGGGACTTTCAAGGAATGTCTTGAAATAAAGACGTGACTAGAATTGCTGAGTAATTTTATTTTCTGTTTGCGGTGTTGGGTGTGTGGAGAAAGTAGCAATGGGTTTTCATTTCTACTGAAGGAAAGTGATGAAATCCATCTACTGTTCTTGGAGTGGTTTCCTGAGGCAGTCAGTGAGGTCTCTTCTCTCTGCCTGCTTGCATGGAATATCTGTAGGAGAATCACTTTCAGACATGGACAGAGCATAGCTTGCAAATAAATCTAGAAGACAAGTGGCTAAGAAATTAATAATTAAGAAATCTTCATTAAGTAATAAACAGGAACAGGGAGCTCAAGTAACTTGCCCAAGATCCCCTTTATTTTGGACCAGAGTAAGTACAAAGAGCCAAACCCTAAGAATTCCAGTTGTAGTCCATTTCCTTGGATTACACACACACACACACACACACACACACACACACACACACTAACAAAAACATCTTGGCATAAGAATGAGAGATAAGCTTGAAAATTATGAATTATTGTTGCTGTTTTTGCCCTTGCTACTTTAGTTGTTGAAGGTCCTTGGGTGGAATGAAGAGTTTGTGCTTCACTACTGTGTGTGTGTGAAATATATATATATATATATATTATAATCCTGTTTCTTGTATCCAGGTAACCTTTTTTTTTTTTTTTTTTCTTTATTTCCTGAAGTAAAGACTATGATCTCTCTCTTTTTCTTTGACTACTTCCTGAAGTGAGTAAAGAATTTATGATCGCTCTCTTTTTCTTTTAACTACTTCTTGGAGTAAAGAATTTATGATCGCTCCCTTTTTCTTTTCCTAAAGTAGGAATACGCTCCCTAAAAAATTGAACTAGCCAACCAGGTAAGGGAAAAGATTGTGCAGTCAAAACCCTAGCCAATGGGATGAGACACAGCTTTGAGACTCCAGTCAGGGATGAAAAACCCAAGAGGACTGCCCACTTGGTGTGCTGGCTGGCCTGTTTCTGTATGTACAGCTATGCGCATGCACTCTCTTGCAGGAGTAAATTGTGCTTTGCCAAGGTAATTTAGTCTCACCGAATGTCTGTTACGTGACATCGGGATTCATTTCTAACAACTACTATCTAAAGATCAGCAGTTTGAATCCGCCCAGCAACATCACAGAAAAAAGGCTGGTGATCTGAGTCTGTGAAACGTACAGTCCAGGAAACCCCACAAAGTAGTTCTATTCTAAAACACATGTGCTCACCAGAGTAGGCCTGACTCAATGGCTAGGTTGTTTTGTTTTGTTTTTTTCTTTTGCAGTAGTTGTTATTATAATTAATGTTATTATTATTTAAAAAAAATAATAAGTGTTTCAACATAAAAAGAAAGTATTCTTATCTCTCCAGAGACTTAGAATACCTTAAGAACAAAAACTTTTCTATACCACTGGCTGACATAGGGTAAGTGGTCAATAAATATGAGCAGATGTTGGGCTATAAACCCCTTGAAGACGATAACACAGAAGAGATGGCTAATTTAGTTGACATAATTATAATTCAGTAGAGATGTTTCACACTTTTCCTCATCATAGATACATATTCAGTGGCGCAGGTAATGCACAAACCATTTGGGAGGTTCTGTTACTTTGTTGTTGTTGTTAAGTGCCGTCGAGTCGGTTACGACCCATAGCGACCCTGTACAGGGTTTCCGAGGGTGTAAATCTTTACGGGAGTAGAAAGCCTCATCTTTCTCCCGCGGAGTGGCTGGTAGTTTCG
>NW_006408682.1:2498856-2512058 GCF_000296735.1 Chrysochloris asiatica
TGCCGCGGCGCCCTTTCAAAAAGCCTGTAATTCCTTGCACAGTGATTTCTCAATGAAACGGGTCTAAGCCTCTGGCGCACTAAGCTTTACGAGGGCCGTGTGACTGTGAATTCCCACTTGGGAGGCTCAATTCTCCAGCTTCCCTTTCCCGATCCCAGAGCCCCTACTCACGAGCACCGTCTCGCCACGCTGGCAAACCGGAACTCAAAATGTTAACTTTAGTTTTAATAGTTGAAATTGTATTTTGTCAGTAGTCACCCCATAAATTAATCACTCTTCCATAATTCCCAGATTTTGTCACCATTAGACACTTATCATATGTACCTTTGTTGTATAATTTATTGCATTTACCACTGTATGAAATCGATCACCTAGCAGCAAAGGGTTAGTCTTTGGTAGAGCAGATGGAATTCCACAGATATGGCTTCATCATTGGGCCTTTTATCTTAAAATGTTATTGTTGCTGTTGTTAGCTACACAACAACAACAAAAATGCTGGTTGGTTATGTGCCATCCCCGTGGTTGGTTGTGAATCAGATGTTTTTCATCGGCTGATTTCCAGAATTTCCAGGCCTTTCTTCCTAGTATGTCTGACTCTGGAAGTTCTAGTGAAATCTGTTCAACACCATAGCAACATACCAGCTTGCACTGACAGATGGGTGTAGTACCAAACCATCAACATTGTTATTAATTGCTGTCTAGTCAATTCCACCTCATAGTGACCCCTATAAGGTTTCAGAGGAACAACTGGTGGGTTTGAACCACAGACCTTGTGGTTCAAAGTCTATGCCTGAAGAACCCCATCAGGCGGTCCTTCCATCAACATTGTTGTTGTGGTGGTTAAGTGCCATCAGGTTGGTTCCAACTCATTGCAACACTGTATAGGGTTTCTGAGGATCCGCTGATGAGCTTGAACACACTGACTTTGTGGTTCAAACTGACTTTGCAGCCCAGTGTATTAACCTGTAGCACCACACTAGGAATCCACAATAGAGTATCATAATAAGTCATCCTCAGAATTATTTTTGAGTAGTTTTACTTGTAAAAGCTATGAACAATAAACACACAAAAGAAGATCAAGAACGAAGGCAGCAGCAGTTGAAACAACAGCAAAACAATGTCTGATATCACTCTTATAAATGGAAAATAAACACATCCAGAGATGAGATAAAGGCACAGGATCTATCCAAAGAGCTTTCTTTTAGACGTATGTTTGAGATAGTTTTAAATCTGTAATAATACGGCAGAAAAAGTCAAACAAAAGCAGAAGAGGCTGAAAAACTGGAAAATTCTCAAATCAAACAGAACAATTAAGGTGGAGTCCCAGTGTGGCACTGTAGGATATGCACTGGACTGCTAACCTCATCATGACTGGAGGTGCAAATCCACCAGCCCCTATTTGGAAATGCAGTCCAGAGTCACTGTGAGTCAGAGCTAACTCAACAGCAATGACACCACCAACAGCAACAACAATAATCAAGGTGACGTTATGAATCATGCTTCCTGGACATTTTCAAATTTATTTTATGTTGAGTTTTGTTGAGAAAAATATTGTGCAAACATTGAGACTAGTTCTGTGCCAGAATTTTTTCATCTGTTCTTTATTAACATATGTGTATAACTCCAAGGAAAAATTACTTCCAGTGCAAATTGGATCTACTGCAGGAAAACAATCAGTGGCTTCTTTTGTCTAAAGATACAAGTGCAATTGCTGACACTCACAATTGCACTTGTATCTTTTTTCGTTTATCATCTTCGTTTATCATCTTCATGGAGAACCATACCTTGTCTCATGGAGTAATGTCAGAACTTAAATGACTCTTGTTCTACCAGCTCTCAAACATTTATCAAGGCAATGTGTTGACATAAATAATTAAGAGCTAATGGAATATAATTAATAAAAACATATAGCTAATTGGAGAAAATTTCTCTTCAATTATGATCTTAAATCTGTCATGAATCTCTTAAACTAAAAATGCAAAAAAACCTGGTAAAGAAACCCTGACAGAATGTTCAAACTCTAAGAGATGAATAACATGGTCAATTCAAAAAGCTAGGCCACTAAAGATCAGAAAGATACAGCAGTAAAGTCACTGGATGTCACATATGGATAGAAGGGTCATGGTAAATATAAACCACACTAAAATTAATCAGATATAAGTGTGGTTTCTAGTGTACAGCCCAAATCTCAAATCACCTTTGTCATGGAAAGTTTTATATAATAAACCAAGAAAGACTGGCAAAAAAAAAGTGTGTAAGAGTGAGTGTGTGTGTGTGTGGGGGGGGAGGGACACAAAGAGAGTGTGAGAGGGAGAAGCTAGTAAGGAAATATTGATGAATATATATATATATACAAAATAATTCTAGCAAGCAATGCTTTGATGCCTTAAGAACAGGCTTATTAAAGATCATGTTTTTACTTTCCCTTGAAGGTGTTTGTGCTTAAGGATTAACGATACTTGGAAGATAAATTGGGGTTTTCCCCAACTCAACATATTTAGATACTACAGAAAAGATTAAACCAATAATTTAACTTTCTTACTGAAAACATTTAAAATATCTGATTACAAAACAGTATTTTTACTTTCATTTAAAATTGTTTCAGCATTTTTCTTTGTTAACCTTTGTGAGTGTGTGTGTGTGTTGTTGTTGTTGTTGTTAAGTGCTGTCAAGTTGGTTTTGACCTATAGCGACCCTTTATAGGCGTTCCAAGCAGCAGTTAGTTGAGCTTGAACCTCTGACCTTGTGGTTCAAACTGACATTGCTTTCCAGAACATTAACCCAGAGCGCCACACCAAGACTCCATTTTCTTGAGCATGATCATCTCTGACACAGACAAAATCTACTGTTCAGTATACATTGCACTGTTTAGATTTGTAAGACTTTTCAAAGGCTTCTATTACAAATTACAGATTTATTTTAGGCATCTGTGGTTCACTTTGAGAGACCCAAAGAATTTAAAAAAAAACATCTTGGAAATTCATATATAAGTGATATAAAAATGAAGTACTCATAGAACTTTAAAGTGATTGAAAAAGTCTCACTAACAAACTGCAATGCCAATTTTACGACCAAGATGGAATAAATGTATACACCTGTCTCATTTCAGCCACACCTTAAAGTAACTTTAAACTTTAGAAACAACTGAAGCAGATAAAATTCATTTGGGGCAAAGTTCAATTTCCCAGGTCTTCCTCCTTTGCTCCAAATTTAAGTCCACCTCCATAAATACCTAGTGATCCCAAATGTTCCTGCTTTAGGGATGTTAGAGAAAAAAATAAACCAGAAAATTAATTTCTCCTCAGACTGTTAGGAAACTCTGTTGGTTCTGTAGGCTAAGCACTGGACTGCTAATCATAAAGTTCAAACCCACCAACCACTTTTTAAGGGAAAGATTAGGCCTTCTGCTCCAGTAAAGATCTATTTATAGCCCTGAAACCAATCCTATATAAGGTCTTTATGAGTTGAAACCAACTCAAATACACTTAACCACAAGAGTACTAAGTCGTCTCACAGTTTAATTGGAACTTAACAGGGACAGCAAAGAAAATACATGCTATTCCAAAAGATTTGCTAAAAATAGAAGTTCAGAGAACTATATAAAAAGTCATTTTAACTTGGCTCAGGTTTCTTGTGCATATGTATGACCTTATTGTAGTGCTCTATGGAGTCCTGGTGTGGTGCTGCGGGTCATTGCATGGAACTGCAAGGTTGACTTGAATCCAATGGTCAGTGGTTCAAGCTCACCAGTCCCTCCTCAGAAACCCTATATACGGTCGTTAAGTTGTTGCTAAGTGCCATCGAGTTGGCATCCGGCTCATAGCGACCCTGTACAGGGTTTCAAAGGAGCAGCTGGTGAGTTGGAACTGCCGGCCTTATTGGCCCAAACCAACGTTGCAGTTTACCGCTTTAACCCACAGTGCCACACCAGAACTCGATGACTAGGAACCAGTACCATGGCACTTAACAATAATAACATTGTGGTTCAGTAGGATAAGCATTGGACTACTAGCTGCAATGCTGAAAATTCAAACCCACCTGACAAATCTTAGAAATCCTATACAAGGTTGCTATGTGTTGGAACTGACTCCATGACACTTAACAACAGCAACAGATATATACAGGAGTAAACCAGAAAGTGATAACATCCTCATTGGTTTGTTTGGTAGACGCCTTGGTCTTCCTGAGGAAGCTCCAGATGAGAAGGAAATAAAGCCACCTGCATGGTTCAGTTACTTACAATGTTCAGTTCTTGAACAGGTCAAGTTAGGCTATGTGAGCATACTATTGATTCTTTCAAGGCTCCTGTTTGTGTGCTTGTCTACAACAACACACTTTTTTTATATGTTACATACCCACTCTGTTTTACTTTCTAGGTTTCCTTGTTTTAAAAGAATCTTACTTTCTCTTCAAGAAAAATCTAGCTCAAATTTATGTACCCCACAGTCTGAGAAAAAAATTGTCTATATTTCATATTTTTCATTGAAATGTTATATTAAGAAAGACGGTGAAGAGCATAATGCAAACATAACCACACTGGAGAGACGTTGATAGCTCTGTTATGTTATATGCTGTGGAGTCGGTTCCAACTCATAGTGACCCTACCCAGGGTTTCTGAGGCTGTAAATCTTTATGGGAGTAGACCACCTCATCTTTCTCCCGTGTAACCGCTGGTAGTTTTGAACTGCTGACCTTGTGGCTCGCAACCTGATTCATAACCACTATGCTACGATACAATTAATAGGTCCCTTGGCCAATGCATTAATTTTGACTACCTTGGATTATGAGTTCATAGGGTTATTGTAAACACTCCTGGTGTGATGCTGTAGGATAAGCAGTAGACTTTGAAACACAAAGTAGGCAGTTCAAACCCATCAGCTGCTCTTCAGAAACCCTATACCGGGTGGCTCTGAATCAGAACTGACTTGATGGCACTTAGCAACAAGAAAAAAAAGCCCTGACTGATACACTGGAAACCCTTAGCCCATTTTCAGATACACTGTCAATCAATCAATGCTAATGGTTATTGTTATGGGCTATAGTGACAAAAATACCAAAAACAGTCACCAAATGTAAAACACCAACCACATTACACAATATAGCTCTAGGATCATCATAGTAGGCCTATAGGACAAATCCAGCCATCGACTCCTGTTGTCAATGAAGTTTCATTGGAACACATCACACTGATTCATTTGCTCATTATCTGGGACTGTGTTCTTGTGCTATAATGGCAGAGTTGAGAAGTTGCAGCTGACACTGTCTAACTCACCAAAATTTAAAATAAAATCCCGACCCTTTACAGGAAGTTTGCTGATTGCTGATATCATTTGTTTTTTAACCATCAGAGCCAAAAATATCCAAACTATAAATCATGAACTGTAATCATGCCATAAGCTCTTCTTCCACATGGCTTTCCAACTCTTGAATTCAGAACCAAAAAAAGATAGACAAAGAAAACAAGTAGATATCCAAATATCACTAATAGTGATAATATTGATATTGGCAAATGTGGATTATAGTTCTATGCAAGCTGATTTCCTCATACTGACCATTAGTGCTGCCCATTCAGTCACACATACCTGGACTAGGGCAGATCTCCCAGAAGAGTGGACTGGCCAATTAAATGTACTCATGGTAGGGTAGCCTGATTCCCATTATGAAAGTGAAGAAGAAGCAAAGAGAAAAGGGCCGATTTCTATCCTTCTAATATCTTCGCCAATAAGGCAATGCATTCCAACTGCATGGAAGAATGAAAAGGATGAGGCAAGAGATCTGAAGAATTCACAAGTTACATTCCTTCTACATGCATCGGAACATCTGGCGTTGAGAAAAAGTGTTTTCAACAACATAACCCAAGTCATTGCAAGGCAAGAGAAAAATAAGCCCAAACCTTCAGGGGGATGCGTTCATTTGTCCCCCAAAAAGTTATTACCATGTGTCACTGGTGATGAATATGTAAAACTTCTCTTACTATATAAGAGTCCTACAAAACTTCAATTGGCCGCTGAAAAATGTGGTGACTTATGTTATTCCTCTTAAAATATTCATTGGTTATGATGGATTTCAATATTTTTAAAATTTTAACTGAATATTGAAAACATTTTTATAGCTAACCTTTCTTACCATTCTTATCATCTGATGTATACTAGTATATAATATCCCAACTGAACTAACAAGAATATTCACTTTAGTAATATCTATATCTTTTATCAATTATTTTCTGATTAATAATTCAATTAAGGATAGTGTCACTAAAGAATTTTATTATTGCTAAGGAGGTATTTTCCATTAATTTATTAGCTATTCTTAAGCTAAAACTGAATATAAAGTTTTTAAATTATATTTGTAAAGATCAGAATACAGCTCATTTCTCTAGCATTGAACCATCCTTCCATTTCAGAAACAATTTTAATTCTGATATAATTCTAATTTAGTATTGTTATTAATATACTGCTGAATTTGATTTTAAACATTTTCTTTAGGAATTTTAGTTACATGTGAGTTGATTTTTTTCCCCGTCAATATCAGCACTAGTATTATGCTGTTTTCATAAAATGAATTTATAAACATTCCATATTTTTCTGTGTTCTGGTTTATATTCAACATATTTGGGAAGAATTAACTCCCCCCCCCCCCAAAAAAAAAATATATTTCCTGGGCTATTGTTGCTGTTGTTAAGTGCTGCTGATTCAATTCCAACCCATAGCAACCCTGCTTGAACCACCGAACTTGCAGTTCAAACTGACTTTGTGGACTGCAACATTAGTCCACATTCCTGAGTAGAGGAGGAGAAAATGTGGGACAAAATTCAAAACCATAAATAAGACCTTATTGAAGAGGCTAGAGACTGATGGAATCCTGAGACTATATACCCTTGGTTGTCTTTCAGGTCTGGAATGGAACTCACCCCCATGGCTACGTTTTCAGCTAAGTAATAGATACATGGAGCAGTAACACTAGTGAGGCATGCGCTTCATACAACGGTCAGCCATTTAAGACCAATAGGACAGCATTACCCATGGATAACGTTCAGAAGAGTTGGGAAAGAAAGAGGAATGCAAACAAGATACAGAGAGAAGAAGTACGTTAAGTGATGTTCCATTGAGGAGCTAGCAATCAGTGAGATGAAATGAAGGGTGAATCATTTACTGAATATAACGCTGATGATCTCTGCTCTGTAAACCACCCAATTCACAATAAAAATTAATAGTTATATTTATTGTTACAACTGATATCATGTTTGCTTATATTACATATATATACATACATATATATGGAGCTCTGGTAGCGTAGTGGTTCCGAGTCAGGCTGCAGACTGCAAGGTCAGCAAGTTCAAAACTACCAGCTGTTCCGCGGGAGAAAGACAAGGCGTTCTGATCCCGTACAGATTTACAGCCTTGGAAACCCTGTACAGGGTCGCTATGAGTCAGAACCGACTTCACGGCACATAGCCATTCCATATATATATATATATATATATATATGACATTTATTTATATTCTTCCTTGGATTTCTATTGTCTTTGTTTTTCTTTGTTGATTTATTCCAAACCAGGCTACTGATATTAAAATTATAATACTATGTTTCTCTCTGTTACTTTTGAAGGGAAGAACAATGTCTATCAATTACTTGTTATTCACAGTGAAACACTTTAGTATCCTATTTTCTTTGTCCGTATATATGTTACTACGTTTGGTAAGGTGGTGGGTCAGAGAAAAGGAGGAAGACTCCCAGTGAGATGGATTGGCAAAGGGGCAGCATCAATGGGCATAAGTGTGGCAACGATTGTGAGGTTGGCCCAGGATCAGGAAGTGTTTCGTTCTGTTGTGCATAGAGTCGCTATGAGTTGGTGCCAATTCGATGGCACCTAACAACAACAGAAATACAGGATTGTAAACTTAGTGTCCCATATACGTTTAAATTATAAATATTATATTATGGCTCTCCTTTAAAAAATAACATAACATGTGCTGTTCATTAATACATTGCACTTATCACCATCACTACTAGTTACTTGTATGTTTAAATTATTTACTTCCTTTTCTTTTATTAACAGGTTTTTATTTTCAGCTATTTCTGTTTGTTTATTGTATTCATCTCTTTGTTGTTGTTGTTGTTAAGTGCCACCAAGTCAGTTCCGACCCATAGCGACCCTGTACAGGGTTTCCGAGGGTGTAAATCTTTACGGGAGTAGAAAGCCTCATCTTTCTCCCGCAGAGCGGCTGGTAGTTTCGAACCGCTGAAGTTAAGGTTCGCAGCCCGATTCGTAACCACTACGCTACCAGAGCTCCTTCATCTCTTAGGTAAAGGGAATTTATTTCATTAACTTACTAAGGCTGTACAAGCATAAGAATTTCTAATTGACTTAGACTTCTTGGCCACAGAATGGTTTACTAGAAACATTGCATCTCCATTTCTTTCTGTCCTCATGGTGAAAAAGTCTGAAACCAGCATTGTTTTTGCTCCTTTAGAAAGAATTTACTTAGTTCAGACTGAATTTTAATAACATCTGTGAGGTTCTTCTACATCTTCTTTTATTTTTATATTTTTTATTTCACCTTTAAATATTATTTCCATTTCATGTATCCTACTTTTTTCCAGACTCTTACCTGCATGTTACAACTGATGCCATATTTGCTTTTTATTTTTTTTATATATATATGGTGTGAGCTTTTACTCTTCCTTGGAGTCCTGGTGTGATGCTGTCAGTCAATGCATTAATGTGCTGCACTGCAAAATCATTTTGAACTGTAAGATCAGCAGTTCAAGCTCATCACCTGTTCCTTACAGGGCTGCTATGGATCAGAACTGACTCAACTGTACTTTACAACAACCTGTATGTTTTAACTCCATGAATTACCTCTATATTTGCCACATTTTGTTATTTTTTTTCCATTTTCCAGTCTTTTCTACATATTTGGAAATTTTCTTAACTTTATTTTCTGATTCCTAGCTATAGTTTTGTGTCCGTTTCACTTTGAGGTATACATGTTGTACTTCTGGTGTGGTGCTTTACATCAGCACTGGACTATAAAGCACAAGGTCAGTAGTTCAAACCCACCAGCTGTTCCTTGAAAATCCTATACAAGGTTGCTATGAGTAGGCATTGATTTTATGTCCATTTACAACAACAACGATCAGCATTAAGGGCCTTAAAATAGAGCATCATCTGTGGAAGTAATAGCTCATATCTATATTCACTCTTTACCCCTTAGGTGAGAGTGATTACGAGATCTAAGTTCCTTCTCACATTGTGCTAAAAAGTTCTACCACTCCTTCAGACAAGCAGTTTTCAGGTTAGCCCTTCTTTCTTAAATGTTTCATTAATGGTACTTATGGGTGAAAGTCTGAAGAGATGCTGGGTTTAATAAATTTTATTCTTTAGCTTCCAAAGTTAAGTCAGGTTATCACTATTTTGACGCTCTGTAAGTCATTTTATTCAGAAGACAAGGTGTAATAAGGTATCATTGCTAATGTCAGATGGATTTTGACTGAAAGCAGAGAATTCCAGAAAAATGATTACTTGTGTTTTATCGACTAGGCATTTGACTGTGTGGATCATAATAAACTATGGATAATATTGTGAAGAATAGGAATTCTAGAACACTTAATTTTGCTCATGCTGAGCTTACACATAGACTCCATGCAGCCGTTCAAACAGAACAAGGGATCCTGCATGGTTTATCACTAGAAAAGGTGTTTATAAGAATTGTATACGGTCATCAAACTTATTCAGTTCAGATGCTGAGAAAATAGTCCAATATTATGCATCATAGGAAGAATGTAACAGCAGATTGGAGCAACACTGATTAACAACTTGCAGTATACAGATAGCACAACTTTGCTTGCTAAATGCAAAGAAAATTTGAAACTTCAAAGCCACAGCCCTCAGAAAAGAAAAAGCCTCAAAATTGAACCAATATGAAACATCCTGATAAAAGGAGAAAAAAATTGAAGTTGTCAAGAGTTCATTTCATTTTACTTGGATTCACAATCAACACTCAGGCAAACAGCAGTCAAAAAAATCAAATGACATATTACATTGGGGAAATCTGCTACAAAAGACTGCTTTAAAGTGTTAAAATGCAAAGATGTGACTTTGAAGACTAAGGTGTGTTTGACCACATATACATGTGAAAGCTGGACAATGAATAAGGAAATTGAAGAAGAAATGCTGCATTTGAATTACGGTGTTGGAGAAAAATATTGACTATAATAAGGACTGTCAGAAGAATAAACAAACCTGTGTTGGAAGAAGTATAGCCAGAATTTGCCTTAGATGTAAGGAGTCCTGGCGTGGCGCTGTGGGCTGATGCGTCAGACTGCAAAGTCATTTGAACTGTAAGGTCTGTGGTTCAAGCTCACTAGCTGCTCCTTGGAAACCCTATACAGGGTCGCTATGGGTCGGAGTTGACTCGATGGCACTTAGCAACAACAATAAGGATGGAAGACCTCATCTCACATACTTTGGGCATGTTACCACTAGTTGTCACAGTCAGTTTCAATAGGCTGAAAAACTAGGATCTGGATGGACATGTTATCAGGAGGGATCAGTCCCTGGAGAAGGACATTAGCTTGATAATGGAGAAGGTCAGCAACAAAGAAGATCCCTTTATAGATTCAAATACAGCAATGATTGTAAGAATGGTGCAGGACTGGGCAGTGTTGCATCCTGTTTACATAGTATTGCTCTGAGTAGGAACTGACTTTGGTAGCATAGTGGTTACAAATCGGGCTGGTAACCTCAAGGTCAGCAGTTTGATACTACCAGCTGTTCCGTGTGAGAAAGATCAGGTTTTCTGTTCCTGTAAAGATTTACAGCCTCGGAAACCCTGTGCAGGGTTGCTGTGAGTCGGAATGGACTCCACGGCACATAAGAACAACAAATCATTTCTTCAGAAGTTGAGCGGAAGATAAGTAGCATGTGACTGAAGCAGACAATCTTTAATTCTTCATGCAGGGAGTAAAACTAGATTGACTCTTGATAATTAATATTTTATGGTAAGGAAATCTGTTTTGTTTACTTGAGTTCCTCTCCCAAATAAAAAAATGGCTCACTGTAACTTGGGTCAGTATTATGTGCCCTGACTGAATTCAAACCATTGTCTGAAACAGACTTTGACTACCTGTCAGCAATTCACTATCTGAAGATGGGCAGAGATAGCAGATTCAAACATCACTTTGGGTATTTTGTGGCACATACATAGCGGTTTTTTGTTATTGTGACTTACTGTCTTCATGACAGGCAATGGGGATGAATGAGTTGTGATGAACAGTAAAGTTCCAGAATTTTTATACAGAGATATCTTACCTCACATTTTTTTCTCTTAGTATTTTTTTTTTTTTTTTTAATCCCAAAAACATCAATATCTGGGAACTTCCTGCCATGAATAGCACAGGTGGATCACTGTTAAAGTATATAATACTGTGGAACAATTAGTAATTTACTTATATTAAGGTCCTTGAACAGTACGTGGCATCTGTAGGTCCTGCAATAAAGATGGCTCCCTCCTCTCCCTACCACATCTACTGTTGTTACTACCTGTACTACTTCTAGACCACTACAAATAATCATGGGAAGTGATATTAATAATATAGGTTATATTTGAAAAAAAAATATTTGACCCTAAATATTTAAACCTGGAAGCAGCCACTTCAAAGTCTCCATTCTTATCTGCAAGGATACCTTTGGTGCTTTTCAGTTTACAAATGGATCTGAAGTCAGCATTTAGCAGAGTGACAAAACCCAACAGTTCCCTTGGATGACTACAGTTGAAAGGATTGATGCACGTGTCTAACTTGTGTAATCACTTTGTGTGAGGTCTGCAAACTGAACTTCTCTTCTCTGAAACTTACCAATTGAATATTCCCCAAAGTAAAGAGGTTTGGTTTCATTCCAGCAAAGGAATTGAGAAGTGGTTTCGGTGTCAGGGTTCTGCAGTGAATGCATTTAGATCAGTTTGGATTAATTTAAAGGGAAATGGGGCAAACTGTGTCTAGTCATTGTCCAGAAGGCTAAAGGTTTATTCTCTGCTAGAGGTTATCCTAGGTAAAGATCAGTCTGATTTATATTTGGCCTCAAAGTCATGTATCTTATCAGTGGGTGATCCCGCTGCCCCAGGGTTCATGGAATGCAGATGTTGCACATAAACTGATGAAACTATTAGAGAAAAGCCAAAGGGAAAACAGAGGCCGGCCTTAGCAAACCAGAAATTCCAGTGTAAACCAGTTTCTAATATCTGTGAGGAATTATATATGGTGATATTGTGGAAAACATATAAAACATCTAGCATTTTACTGAAATGTACTTCATTTCATGTTTTGAGTCAGTAAAAATATATATTTGTAAATGCCCATATTTGTCTAAATCATAGAACTAGTATAATTTGTTTCCATTTAGATCCATTTCATTTTAAATGAATTTTTATACTTTTTAAATATTCAAATATACTTCATCATTTTTCAAAGTACAATTTCTTAGATTCCTATATGAGTATACGTGTTTTCATATTGTGTATGTATATCTACACTGCATGGCATGGTAGGATCAGCACTGGACTCCAAACAACAAGGTCGGCAGTTCAAAGCCACCAACTGCTCCTTGGAAACCCTATACAGGGTTGATGTGAATCAGAATTTACTCGATGGCAGTTAACAACATCAACATACATATTGCATGTATACTTATTGTGTGTATTTATATGTATGTGTGTGCCGTGGAGTTGGTTCCAACTCATAGTGACCCTGTACAGAGTTTCCTAGGCTGTAAATCTTTACCAGAGCAGAAAGCCTCATCTTTCTCCCGCAGAACAGCTGGCAGTTTCGAACTGCTGACCTTGTGGTTCGCAACCCAATTCATAACCACTACATGCTACCAGAGCGCTCTCTCTCTCTCTCTCTATATATATATATATATATATATATATATATATATATATACATACATACATATATACATACATACATACATATATAAATGTTGTTGTTGTTATGTGGCGTGGAGTCAGTTCCGACTCATAGTGACCCTGTACAGGGCTTCCGAGGCTATAAATTTTTACAGGAGTAGAAAGCCTCATCTTTCTCCCGCAGAACAGCTGGTAGTTTTGAACTGCTGACCTTGCCGTTCGCAGCCTGATTAGTAACCACTATGCTACCAGAGCTCGCTCGCTCTCTTTCTCTCTCTCTCTCTCTCTCTCTCT
>NW_006408682.1:2512158-2545336 GCF_000296735.1 Chrysochloris asiatica
ACATCTATCTATCTATCTATCTATCTATCTATCTATCTATCTATCTATCTATATTTTTGGTTTTTAATTGCCATCCAGTTGGTTCTGATTCAGCAATACTGTATAGGCTGGTGGGTTTGAACCGCTGACCTTGAGGCTAGCAGTCCAGTGCTAATCCTACAGTGCAAACGACTCCAGTGAAACCTTGGAAACCCTATACAGGGTTGCTATGAGTTAGTTGGAACCAACTCAATGGCACACAACAACAAGAATTCCTTTGTAGATAATTTACAATGTAATTTATACATATCATTTGTTTCTTTAAAGAAGGAGAATCTTGTGAATTATGTGGTACAGGTAGTTATTTTTTCTATTTATAGAGAAAGACATAGACTCACAGATCAAGTGAGTTATTTGGTTAAGGGCATCAGTTTGCTTGTGGCAGAGGAAGGGCCTACATACAGCTCTTGTGATTCCCATCCAGTTTTCGCTTTCTCTACCTTATGCCTTCCCCAAAATTCTAGATAATTCAAAGTAATTTTAATAAATGGATTCTTTTCATGCACATGAGGGTGGGGTAGCCATCTAGCAAATCATTTAACTTTATATTGCTAGGTAGTACTATTGCTAGAGAAAAGAACATTTAGTGGCAGTAGCAATATAACTATGCCACAAAGTTCTTTTCTACAAACACAGAAACATTATGCCATGCTTGACCGTACTGTGTGCCTGAAATAAATGAACCATTGGCATAGTCTCAGAATTAATATGACTATCTCAAAATCAAGGAGCTCTGGTAGTGTAGTGGTTACAAATTAGGCTGCTACTCTTATGGTCAGCAGTTTGAAACTACCAGCTGTTTCATGGAAGAAAGATGAGGCTTTCTGCCCCTGTAAAGATTTACAGCCTCGGAAACCCTGTACAGGGTCGCTATGAGTGGGAACGAACTACTCCACAGTACTTAACAACAACAATCTCAAAATCAGAGTCTTGACTGATTCTACAAAGATTACATTGAAATAGGGTCCTTAGTGTGGGACCCAGAACCAAGTGACCAGCTACTCGTGATGTCCACAGTGTTGCTATGGTTTTCCTAAATAAAGCCTAACCAAGGTTCACATAGGCTTGATAGTTTTACTGGAATTCAGCATTTACATACCGAGCCATTTACTTAGAATACTGTCTCAACAGCACTTAACAACAACTGTCCTTCTGAATGTTTCAAGGTACAGTGTTCCTGACCTTCAGGACACACAAAGACTAAAACCTTACTTGTAATGCAAAATCAAGCTGTCCCTCATTTGGACCTGTGATTTTGCATTCTGAATACCTCCCAGGAAGCTCCCTGACTATAACTCCACATTTCAACACCTCAGCGCCTTTTGGCCGCATTCCTGGGGAAAGGGCTTGGACTTCACATGCCACAATATGATTCATGCCAGAGGAGTATGTTTTCATTATCTGAAGCTAAACAGATTAATATACATTTATGAAACCCATTTGTTTCCTGAAAATTTGGCTCAAGAGGATTTTAAAAAATCCTTCTGGATAGTGGCTTAAATAACTAACTCAAGCATCTGTGTGTTGGCAAGTCAAGAAGAAATACAGAGAAGAAGAAAGAAAAATGCTGTCAAATGGACAGAACTTCTCTATTTTGGTATGGGGTGGGGGGTGGCTCTCTTTCTCTGTATGGCTGCATCAAATTTTTAACTAAGAAGTAACCCTTGCATACTTTTGTATAGGAAACAAGAACACTTTACAGCAAGCAGACAGAATGCATTAAAAAGTGGTAAAGAGGCTTAGTGTCAGACTTGCTAATTTCCAGTTGCTTATGAGGTAATCAGAGGGAAATGTTTTTATAGGCTCCTTCTACAAAAACCAGAATCTAGAGGAAATTTGCATTGGAATGGGGCACAAGAGGGAAAAGAACAATGGGAAAATACAAGCAGTAGATGACATAAACCTTACTCTGGAAAATTCTAGATCAATACAACTTTTAGATGGGTAAACATAGAAGAGTCTGCAAGCTGGAGTAAATGTGGTTCTTATTAACTGAAAGAAAATACTGTCCTACATACTACCTAAAATGTGCTGTAAGGAATGTTTTTGGTGTGTTCTTTTCTCATTTTCATGATAAGTTTTACAACACTCTGAAAACAAAAATAATCTTTAGATCCATAGTATACAAAACATCTGTAACAATAAAATGATACTACATTAAATGAGAATGCTTCCTAAAAGTTCATTGCATAGTTTTGTGATATTAATAGGAGAATATTATGATGCAAACTTTAAAGAAAGTTGCACATTTCAGGTTCTAATGACTACACTATGCATCTTTCCAATGACTGTATTCCAAGTCAGTGTTAAAAAGAAAGAAATGGAAGGAAGAATAAACAGGGTAGTGTAGGCCTATTAGAATCATAGAACTTATGATAAACTGTTAAGTGCCATTGAGTCAATTCTAACTGATAGCAAGCAACCCTGTATAGGGTTTCCAAGGAGCCACTGGTGGGTTTGAACTGCACACCTTGTGGTTCTCAGTCCAGTGCCATTAGCCAATGATATTGAGCTTCTCCATCATCTCAGCCTATTACTATGTATTCCATCTGGCGAGGTCTACATGTATAGTTGCTCTTTATGCTATTGAAAAAATTATTTAAAATGTGGGAATTGGTCTTGCAATCTTTAGCATCATTTCTATCAACAAGGGCATATTTTCCAACTACTACTGATTCTTCCTCTTTGTTTCCAACTTTCTCATTCCAATCACCAAAAATCATCAGTGCATCTTGATTTTATGTTTCTTCAATTCCAGAATGAAGAAATAGAAAGAAATTCTTCCAGTTCTTCATCATTAGTTTAGTGGTTAGTGTGAAATTTGAACAACAGTTGTATCAGTTGATCTTCCTTGTCATTACTATTAGCTGTCATCCAGTCAGTTCTGACTCATAGTGACCCTATGCAAAACAGAAAGACACAGAGCCTGATCCTGTTACAGCCTCACAATTGCTATGTTTGAATCCATTATTACTGATACTATGCCATTCCATCTTGTTCATTGACCTTCCCCTTTGCCAAGGAGCATGGTAGCTTTGTAGACTAAGCCCTGGATTGTGAACTCTAAGATCAGCTGTTTAAATCCACCAGTCATTGCTCAGGAGAAAGATGAGGATTTCTTCTCCTGCAAAGATTTACAGCCTCAGAAACCATATACAGGGTTGCTATGAGTTGGAACCCACTAAACTGCACCTAATAACGCTTTACCAAGCATGATGTCCTTCTCCAGGAATTTATCCCTTCTGACAACATGTCCAAAGAACAAGAGAGCAAGTCTCACAATTGTCTCTGCTAAGAAGCATTCTGGCTGTATTTCTTTTAATACAGATTTGTTTGTTTCTCTGGTTGTCCATGATACTTTCAATATTCTTTGCCAACATCATAGTTCATATACATCGATTCTTCTATGGTAATGTTTGTTAATTGTCTAACTTTTACATGATGTGAGGCCATGAAAAATATCATGGCTTGGGGCAGGCTCATCCCAAAGTGAGATCTTTGCTCTCTTACACTTTAAAGAGGACTTTTGCAGCAGATTAGCCTAATACAATACGTAGTTTGATTTCTGAACTAGTGTTTTCATAAGCGTTTATTGTGAATCCAAGCAAAATGAAGTCTCTGACAACTTGGATTTTTTTCTCCATTTATTAATCCAGTTGTGAGGATTTTTGTTTTCTTTACGTTGAGGTGTAATCCACATTGAAGGCTGGAGTATTTCAACTTCGTCAGCAATTTATTTCATGTCCTCTGCTTCCAGCAAGCAAGGTTGTATCATCTGCATATCACATGTTGTTAATGAGTCTTCCGTCAATCCTGATGCCACGTTCTTCTTCATTAGAGGCTGCATTAGCAGCTTCTCAGATTATTATTTGAGCAGCAAATGTGCATGTATTTATCTGCAGAAAGCCAAATCTATGTGATATGGCATGTTTTCCCTTTCACTTCTTGTTGTTGTTGGGTACCATCAAGTTGGTTCTGACTCATAACAACCCTATGAACAACAGAATGAAATACTGCTCAACTCTGCACCGAACTCAGTTATTACACTGAGTCCCTGGTTACTGTCACTGTACTACTCCAGCTCATTGGAGGTTTTTCTCTTTTTTTCTGACCTTCTATTTTACCAAACATAGTACTAAAGGGTGTTCCTTGGACTAATGATCAGCAGCAGTGGACAGTCACCTGAAATTAACACACACAGCAACACTACCCAGAACTCAATCCAGATATAGAAGTATTTAAAGTAAAACAAACATATAAGCCTGACTATAGGAAACCAGAGCTATCAATTTAAGTTGAAGTCTGGTGCGGCACTGTGGGCTAATGCAGTAGACTGCAAAGCCATTTGAACTGCAAGGTCAGCGGTTCAAGCTCACGAGCTGCTCCTCGGAAATCCTATACAGGCTTGATATGGGTCAGAACCGACTCACCGTCACTTCACAACAACAAACACAACAAAACAAAAGAGGGAATAGTGTAGATACAGAACCTTGAAATGGCCAAGAAATCAAGTGGATTTCAAGATAAAAAGACTATTTTAAATGGGGAAAAAATTAATAAATTACATAGTAACCTCAATGAAAATTAATGCAATTTCAAATCAAAATTTAAAAACAGAAAAACAAAAAGAGTTACTAGACATCAATACAACAGAAATGAAAAAAAGGGAAAAGAAGATCCATGAACAAAATGAACCAAATGCTGAAACTTAAGTGGAACAAAGAAACCAATAAGTACCATCATAAGAAATGGACAGCGATCATTTCATACCCGTCAATAATTACACTGAATGTGAAAGGATTAAATGCAGCAGTCAAGAGACAGAGAATAGCAAAACTGACAAGAAAATAGGATCCTTCAATATGTTATCTACAAGAGACACATCTTACACATAAAGACAGAAATAAACTAAAAATCAAAGAATGGAAAAAATATATCAAGCCAGTGGCAATTAAAAATGAGCAGGAATAGAAAGTTTAATCTCTGATAAACTAGAATTCAAGGCAAAAACCAGCATAAGAGAAAAGGACTTTTTATCCCACGATTAGGGGGTAAATTGAACAAGAAGACATAACCATGATGAATATCTATGCCCCCAATTAAAGAGCCTCAAAATACATAAATCAAAAAGAAACAGACAACTTTACAATAATAAGAGATTTTAATACACTACTTTTGATGAAGGACAGAACTAGTAAGAAATTCAACAAAGACACAGAAGGACTAAGCAACACGAACAATCAACTTGACCTCATAGACATACACACAACACTTAATCCAGTAACAGCACAATATACAGTATTTCCCAGTGAAAATGGGGCATTATCCAGAATATACCATATGTTAAGCCACAAAGAAAACTTTAATAAATTAAAAAACAATAAAATACTACAAAGCATCTTTCCAGATCACAAAGCTATAAAATTAGAAATCAGCAATTTGAAATATCCGGAAATAAAAATCAAATACATGGAAATTGAACAAAACCCTGCTTAAAAGCTACTGGGGAATAAATCAAAGGACTATATGGTACTGTAGGATCAGCGCTGCACTGCAAACCACAAAGTTGGCAGTTCAAACCCACCAGCTACTCTTGGGAAACCCTATACAGGGTCACTATGAGTCAGAATTGAACAACTATCGAGCAAACAAAAAATTAAATAAAAAATTCATTGAGTAAACTAAGAATGAGAACACAATTTACACAAACCTTTGGGAGACAACAAAAGCAGTGCTCAGAGGGCAATTTATAGCAATCAATGCACATATCCAAAAAGAAGAAAGAACAAAATCAGTACCTTAATTAAACATCTCCAACAATTATAAGAAGAACAACAAAGTAAGTCTACTGCCACCAGAAGAAAATTAATAATAAAGATTAGAGAGAAATAAATGAAATAGAAAATAGAAAAACAATAGACAGATTCAAAAATTGGTTCTTCAAAAGGATTAATAAAATCAGCAAACCATTGGCAAATCTAGCAAAAGAGAAGAAGGAGAAGATACAAATAAGAAATTATATGACAGAAAACACAGAAATAAACTAATCCAGGCTGAAGCAGAAAACTTGAACAGGCCTACAACAAGAGAGGAGCTCTAGTAGCTTTAGTGGTTATGAATCAGACTGCTAACCTCAAGGTCAGTAATTTGAAACTACCAGCCTATCTGCCTTCTGCCCCCTTAAAGATTTACAGCCTCAGAAAATTCATATGCAGAGTCACTATGAGTTGGAACTGATTCCACGGCACATAACCACCACCATTACACGAGAAGAAATTGATCAAGTCATTAAAAAACTCCTAACTAAAAAAAATCCAGGCTCAGATGACTTTATTGGTGCATTCTACCAAACATTCAGAGGCGATCTGACACAAATTCTACTCAAACTCTTCCATAGTAGAGAAAAGGATGGAAAACTCCCAAATATATTTCATGAAGTAAGCATAACCCTCATACCAAAACGAGGCAAAAACACCAAAAAGGAAAATTATAAACAAGTATATCTCATGAACATAGATGCAAAAATTCTTAACAAAATCCTAGCAAATAAAACCCAATAATATATCAAAATAATAATAATATGTCATGACCAAGCGGGATTAAGACCAGCTATTCAGGGATAGGTCAATATTAGAAAAACAATCAACATAATCTGCCACATAAATAAAACAAAGGAAAAATAATCACATGCGCTAACTGATGGAACATAGAGTAGACCACAATTATTGCAATGACATGAAGCGTATAATTTGTTGAATGTGATACTGACGATCTATTCTATAAACCTTCAAACAATTCACATTTGAAAAAAGAAAGAATCATATAGCAAGCAAAATTGTCCATCTAATGTGATGGTGAAATTCAGTCATGTTCACATGAACATAAATTAAAAGAATTTTAAAAAGCAGACTAACCTTACAGTCATTACTAAAGGAACTTCTTCAGACAAAGAACCAACAGCAGACAACAACCTGAGACTAATATGCATGACAATATCCCCTAGACTCAACCCAGATATTTTGCTGCTGCTGTTGTTGTTGTTAAGAGCCGTGGAGTTGGTTCCAGATCATACTGACCCAGTATAGGATTTCTGAGGAGCAGCTGGTAAGTTTAAACTGCTGACCTTGTACTTTGCAGTTCAGCGCTCATCCTGTTGCAGCTCTGTAGGATCAGCACTGGACCTATAACGTCAGTTTGAATCAAAAGGTCAGCAGTTCAAATACACAAACCACTCCTCAGAAACCTTATATAGGGTCTCTATGAATGAGAACGGCTTCAGCAGGACTTAACAACAACAACATGCAACTGAAAATAGAGAGCCAAAGATATAGCTGCAACAAAGACAAAACATAATAAATCAAAAACAGGAAATAATGCAATTTCAGACCTTCCAAATGAAGTGTAAATCAAATTGATTTTAAGAAAATAAATAATAAACCTGATTGTAACCATAAAAATGAGATCAAGCCTTACTCCAAACCCTAACCCAAACTTTCACCATAACACTAACTCTCGTCCTAACCATAACCCTAACACTTAATGAAATCCTAAACCTACGATAAACCTAATCAAGGTCTGAATCCAAATGAACCCTCACACCTTAGTCCAATCCACCAAGGGCCCACCACAAAAAGAAATAAAATGCATTGCCTTTGAATTATTCTCAACATGGTAGTGCAAAGTATATATTGAAAATATGTAAAATACTCTAAAATTCCTAATCATGGATGGTTTAAAACTATGTTTTTCCTCATTCACTCATATTGGCAACATTTCCCTTTTTGCTAGACAAACGGTATATTGAAAATGTGTCAAATTATTATATTTCCAAATAATGGATGGAACAAAACTGCATGTATTTTTTTCACTTGATGTATCTGAAATTGACATGTCTTTGCAATTCAAAGAGTGATTTTTAAACTTAAAACTCCTGAGAATTCGTGTCCATGAAAGGAATAAACAATGTATTTTTTCCTATTCTCACATGGTATTGGAAACCTCCCCAACCTTGTAATACAAACCATACTTTGAAATCGTTTGAAATTGCTTTTATTTTTTCTTTTCATGTACTTGAAGCGAAGCAATCGCTTTGTTTCTCATTTGGACAATCCATTGGGAACTTTCCCACCATTGGAAACGCAGAAAAGTTCTTATAATTCTTTGTCATAAGTGGATGAAATTATATACCAATATCTTTTCATTCACACATGTAATTGGATCTTCTCCACATTTATTTTTTTTTAAGAGAGCATTAGAAATAAGTAAAACTGTTTAGAATTTAGAAAACTAAGTTAAAACACTGACAGGTGTTTTGTGGTTGATCATACAGTATATCTTTGTGAATATTTTATATGCATTTGAAATAATTTTATATCTTAGAGTTGTTAGGTATATATATTCTGATTTCTAATCAAGCAAACATGAAGTCCTGGTACTGATGCTGGATAAAAATTCTAATTTTGTTTTGTATTCCATGAATAAATCCAAGAGAGACAATCAGGATTTGTATGAGTTTTCATCACAGTCCAGCAAAGCAACATTTGATGAATGTCAGATAAATATTCACTCCTCATCTGTTAGTTTGTAGTACTATGGTGACTTGTGTGTGGTTATAATGCTAGAAACCATGTCACTAGTATTTTAAATACCAGCAGGGTCGCCCACAGTAAACAGGTTTCAGTGTAACTTCCAGACTAAGACAAACTAGGAAGAAGGAGAAGCAGAATACTTCAGAAAGATTAGCCACTGGAAATCTTATGAATTGCAGTGGGCCATTGTCAGAAATAGAACCGGAAGATGAACCCTTCACATTGGAAGGCACTCAAAAGATGACTGGGGAAGAGCTGCTTCCTGAAAGAAGAGCTGAACAGGAGAAAAGGTTTCAGGACTTTCATTTGCTGATTTCATTTGCTCAAAATGAGGAGAAACCTTGGCAAATACCCATTATAACAAAGTGTAGAAGTTATGAAGTATGAATCTAGGAAAATTAAAAATTGTCAAAGATTAAATGGAAGCATAAAGATCCATCTCCTAGGAATTTATAAGATGAAATGAATTGTTGTATGTCATTTTGATTCAGATAATCCTGTGGTCTACTAAGCTGGGAATGACAAATTGAAGAGGAATGGTAATGCATTCGTTGTCAAAAATAACACTTCAATACATATCTTGAAGTACACTGTTTTCTGTGATGAAATAATATCCATATACCTGCAAGGAATACCAGATAATACTGCTATTGTTCAAATTTACACTCCAAACACTAAAGTTAATGATGATGATATTGAAGAATTCTCTACCAACTTCTTAAGGCTGAAATAGATCCACATGCATTCAAGATGCACCGATAATTACTGGTGATTAGAATGTAAACATTGGAAACAACAAAGGATCAGTAGTTGGAAAAAAGAAATGATGGCAGAAGTGATGCTGGAGATCACAAGATAGAATTTTGCAAGATCAACACCTGATTCATTGCAAATACCTTTTTCAAATAACATAAGCTGTGACTACATATGTGCACCTCACAAGATGCAATACACAGGAATCAAATTGACTACATCTGTGGGCAGAAACTCATTATTATCAGCCAAAACAAGGCTAAGAGTCAGAGGTGGAATAGGCCATCAATTGCTTTTATGCAAGTTCAGACTGAAACTGAAAAAAAATTAAAAGAAATCCACAAGAGCCAAAATAAGACCTTGGACACACCCACCTGAATTTAGTGACTACCTCAAGTACAGATTTGATGCATTAGACACTAGTGACCGAAAACCAAAGGAATTGTGGGATGACATCAAGAACAGCATCCATGAAGATAGCAAAAGATGATTTAAAATACAAGAAATAATAAAAGGACCAAAGAGAATGTCAGAAAAGACTTTGTTGCTCTTGAGCATAGAGAAGCTAAAGCATCTCGGAGAAATTAGGAAGTATAAAGACTCAACAAAAACTTTCAAAGGGAAGCTTGAGGAGACAACATAAAGTATTATAATGAAATGTACAAAAACATGGAGTATGAAAAAGAAAGAATGCATTCAGCACTTCTCAAGCTGAAAGAATTGAAGTAAAAAATTCAAGCCTTGACTTGCAATATTGAAGAATTCTATGACAAAATATTGAAGGATGCAAGAAGCAACAAAAGAAGATGGAAGGAATGCACACAATTACTATACCAAAAAAAATATATATTGACTAATGTTCAACCATTTCAACCATTTCAAGTGGTATCGTACAATCAAGAGTCCATGATATTGAGGGACAAGATCCAAACGGCACTTAAGGCATTAGTGAAAAATAAGACTCCATGAACTTACAGAATACAAACTGAAGTGTTTCAACAAACTGGAGACACTCATCTGTTATGCCAAGAACTTTGGAAGCCAGCTACCTGGTCAATCAATTAGAAGAGATACATATGTGTACCCATTCCAAAGAAAGGTGACCCAGCGGAATGAGGAAATCATAGAACAATATCATTAATATCAATGCAAGTAAATCTTTCCTGAAGATATTTTTAAAACTGTTACAATAGTACATCTACAGGGAACTGCCAGAAATTCAAGTTGGATTCATGGAACAAGGTTGTGGAATAAGGGATATTATTTGCTGACATCAGATGGATCTTGGCTGATAACTTCAATCTTTTCTCCATTTATCATCATGTTATATATGGGTGAATTGTGAAGATTTTAATTTTCTTTACCTTGTAATGCAATCCATGTTGAAGACTGAAGCCTTTGATCTTCATCAGCATTTCAAGTCTACTTCGCTTTCAGGAAGCAAAATTGCATATCACAGTTTATTAATGAGTCTTCCTCCAATCCTGATGTAGCATTCTTCTTCATATAGTCCACCTTCTCAGATTATTTGCTCTGAGAGTATATGAATAAAAATGGTGAAAGGATACAGCCCTGTGCACACTTTTTTAAAATTTATTTTAAAGCATTCAGTACCCCTTTGTTTTGTTCTAACCACTGCTTCTTGGTCTGTGTACATGAGGTTCCTCATGAACACAATTAAGTGTTCTGGAATATCCATTCTTTGCAATGTTATTCGTAGTTTGTTGTGATCCAAAGAGTTGAATACCTTTCCAAAGTCAATAAGGCACAAAGAAGCATCGTTCTTTTATTTTCTGCTTTCTGTAAAATTCCATCTAATGTCAGCAGTGAAATCCCTCATTCCATGTGGTCTTCTGAATCTGCCTTGAATTTCTGACAGCTCCCTGTTGATGATACTGCTATAACCATTTTTTAAAAAAATTATCCTCAGGAAACTTTTACTTGCATATAATATTAATGATATTGCTCTATGATTTCAGTATTCCATTGGGCCACCTTTGTTTGCAATGGGCACAAATATCGATCTCTTCCAACTGGATGGCCCAGATAGATGTCATCCAAATTCCTTGACACAGACTCCAGTGCTGTATCAGTTTGCTGAAATTTTCTGTTTGTATTCTGTCAATTCCTTATTTTTCTGTCAATGCCTTCAGTGCTGCTTGGACTGCTTCCTCCAATACCACTGTTTCGTGATCATGTTTTTGTTGTTGTTAAGTGCCGTTGAGTCAGTTCTGACTCATAGAGACCCTGTACAAGGTTTCCAAGTAGCAGCTGGTGAGTTTGAACTGCCAACCTTGTGGTTCAAACCCACCTTGCGGTCCAGTGATTTATCCTACAGTGCCACATCATATCATATGATACCTCTTAAAACTATTGAACATCAACCAATTATTTTTGGTACAGAAACTCTGTCTATTCCTCCCATTTTCTTTTGATGTTACCAACATCATTCAATATTTTATCCATTGTTGTTGTTATTAAGTGCTGTTGAGTCACCACCAACTCTCAGTGAACCTGTATATGTTTTCCCAGGAGTGGCTGGTGGGTTTGAGCTACTCACCTTGTGGTAAGCAATCCAGTGTTTATTTGACAATGCCATACCATGACTCCAATTTGTCCACTGTTGTTGCTATTAGGAGCCCTTAAGGTGATTCCAACTTATAACTACCTGTATAGGGTTTCTGAGGAGCAGCTGGTGAGTTTGAACATTCAATCTTGTGGTTCTTAGTCCAGTATTTATCCTACATCACCACACCAGGAGTCCAGTTTTGACCACAGAACACTTCAGTGAAGTAAGTCAAGGTGTGAAATTTTTCTTCAGTTCTCTCAGCTTGAGAAATGCTGAGAGTGTTCTTCCTTTTTGGTTTTCTAACTCTAGGTCATTACATATTTCATTGTACTATTTGACTTTGTCTTCTTGAGCTTCTCCTTTAAATTTTCTGTTCAGCTTTTTTACTTCATTTTTCCTTCCAGTCCTTTTAGTTTCTATAAGCTCAAGAACAAGTTTCAGATTCTTTTCGAACATTCACACTGGTCTTTTCTTTCTTTTAAATGATTTTTTGCTTTCTTCATGGATGATTTCTTGATGTAAGTACATAACTCTTCTGGTTTTGGTCATTGGTGTCTAATGCATCAAATCTCTTCCTGAGATGATGTAAAAATTCAAGTGTGATATTTTCAAAGTCATATCTTGGTTCTTATGGACTTGTTTTAATTTTCTTTCACTTCAGTCTAAACTTGCAAATGAACAATTGATGGCCTTTTCCACAATCAGTCCCGGTTTTTGTTTTGGCTGATGATATTGAGCTACTGCACCTTACCTTCCCATAGATGTAGTTATTTTGATTCCTCTGTATTCCACCTTTTATGTTATTGAAAGAATGTATTTGCAATGATTTCGTCTTTGAATTAACAAAATCCTCACATAGAATCTCTAGCATCATTTCTATCACCATGATCATATTTCCAACTGAGGATACTTCCTTTTTTTATTTATTACCTTTTCATATTGTAAATTGAGTGATGATTTACAGACAAGAACATCAGTTTTGCATGCAACAAATCATACACTTTGTTTCATCTCAATGATTGCAATCCCCTTCAAGCAACAAGTTACCCCATTTCTTGCCTATATTTCCTATTTCCATTCTACCCACCTTCCCATCCTTTCTCATTTTAGCTAAATGTTGCCCTTTTGATTTTGAATGAATTATCACTTCATGATTAGCATACTTTACTAGTGTTGTTGTCCCCCTTATATACCTATCTACTGTTTGATGAAAATTGGGCTACAAGGGTAAATTCCTTTACAGACCTGAAGGGTGGTCAAGGGCCATAGTCTCGAACTCCCCCAGTGTCTTTCTGACAAGAAAGCTTGGTCTTTAGTTATAATTTTGAGTTTTGTTCTGCATTTTCTCCCATTCGCTCTGGGATCTTCTTATGTGATGCCTTACAAGGCAGTTGATATGGTAGTTAGAAAACATCTAGTTCTTCCGGTCTCTGAATCAGAGAACTAAAGTTCACAGGTGCCATTAGTCCATTGGTCTAATTGATCCCAAGTGTCTTTAATTTTCATCACTCTTCTTTCTTCCTAATATGGAGAGATGTATGTCATATAAACTAAACTCAAGTGTGATATATTCAAAGTCATATTTTGGCTTTTATGGACTTATGGACCTTAGATCGCTGCTTATGAGCTTTTCAGGTCCCAGATATTACTCATCAAAGTAGAATGTAGAACATTGTTTTTGTGGACTATGTTATGGCAATTGACCATTGTGTCCCCTGAGACTATGGTCCTGAGTTCCCAGGTCCAGCAACTCATTGCCCTAAGATGTTTGATTCTATCTAGGAAGTCTTCATCACTTTGTCTGCTGTATGCATCATCATATAAATATGTGTGTTTGCAGCAAAGGTAAATATCCATTTATAAATATCCTCTTTCAAATACTTATGTATTTGTGGATATATTCCCACTCTTCCTCCCATGCCCATGTGTAAATCTAGAATGCAAGTTATCTGCTTCCAGAGTACCTTGGTGGTGAAACTGGATGCAAGATAGACATTTCCATTACAAATGGAAGCAATTTGAGAGAAAGAAGAGGTAAAAGGCACCATGCAAGTTAAAACCCAACAGAACCACTTACATCAATCAGCTTTAAAATCTTGAAAACAATCTTTTGTATTCTGAGATCATTAAGACAATGGCCCTGCCATCCAGACTCTTGGTGTGGACCATGCACTGTAGATTCTGGTTGTTGTTGTTGTTATTTAGTGTCATCAAGTCAGTTCCAACTCACAGTGAACCTGTATAGGGTTTTTGAGGAGCCACTGGTGGGTTTGAACCACTGACTGCAGTTAGCAGTGCAGTGCTTATCCTATAATGTCACACTAGAACTCCAGGTTCTGGGTTGTTGTTAAGTGCTGTTGAGTTGATTCTGACCCATATCAACCCTATATAGGCTTTCCGAGGAGTGGCTGGTGAATTTGAACCACCAACCTTGTGGTTCACACTGACCTTGCCTATCCAATGCTCATCCTACCATAGTCTTCAGTTCTATCTTCCATGCCCACTAGAATGTCGACTCTGCTCCCTCAACTTTGGTCAGCCGCAGTTTCCTACTCTATCTGAGTGGTGACCTCACACTCTCAGCCCCCAAGGTTCTGTTTTTCTGCCCCTTCGGGCATGGCAGCCTGCCTCCTCATCTTTTGGCAGAGGTCCCATTTTAAAGGCAGTCTCACTCTCCTGAATTGATATGGTGAAGAAGTGGACTCCTTGAAATTTAGGAAACTCTGGTCCCATCCTTAGAAACTAAGAAGTCATAGTTCCTCACTCTGAGAGACCAGAGGAAGCTCTACTTCTATGCTCCTTGGGTCATCAGCTTAAAGTTCCTTGGTCTCTAGAAGAGTACAGCAGGACCTCTGTCCTTTGCCCAACTACAAAACTGCTTCCACGTTTACATTCTGTTAGAGTAGCATCCCATTCTCTTGGTACACAATTCTGTCTTCATGATCTAATGCTGCTAAAACAGAAATGCAACATGATTTTTAAGAAGAAGAAATGCATTCTGTCATAAATTTCGAGGCTAGACTTCTGAAATCAGAGTTTTGCCTCTGGAGAAATGTCCTGTCTTTGTTCTGTCTCTGTAGGCCCAGCATTCTTGGGAGAGCTGTTGATAAAGATTGTCTTGGCATCAATCACTCCCTGGATCTAGAAGCCTCACAGTGCAGAGATCCCAGGTGCAAATGATACACTCCACTCCTGGCTCTTCTTTCTTGGTGGTAGGGTGTCCCTCTTTTTCTGCTCATGTCTCTCTCCTTTTATCTCTTATAAGATAAAAAGTGTTGCATTCCACACTCTTGGGAATCTCCCTTCCATAGGATCACAGTTCTGGTGGGAATAAGGATGTTGTTGTTGTTAAGCTCTGTTGGGTCAGTTCCAACTTTGTATAGGACTTTCAAGGAGTGGCTGGTAGGTTTAAATTGCCAACTTTAAGGTTAGCAATCCATTGTTTATCTTACAGCATCACACCAGGACTCCTGCTACACTTAATCCTTTTACTGGTTTATCACATCAGATTACATCATAAAGTATCATAACATAACTGCCAAATCACTGAGAATCATGGTCCAGCTAAATGGACACATATTTTGGGGGGAAGCAGTTCATTCAATGACAGAAAGGAAATTCAACATAGATAAGGAAGTTTATACAAAACAAACAACAGCCAATATTATTCTCAGTAGAGTGAAATTGAAAACCTTCACCCTGGAGAACTGAAACCACACAAGTATGCCCTTTATTATCACTTCTATTCAAAATTATATTGGAAATTCCAGCAAGAGCTGTAAGGCAAGAGAGTGAAATAAAAGACATCCAAATTGTAAAAAAAAAGAAATAAAACTCTGCTTGCAGATGGTATGATCCTACACATAAAATATCGTAAAGACTTGGTCAGAAAAATATGAGAATTCATGGAAGAACTCAGCAAAGTGACAGGGTACAAGATCAACATATAAAAATCAGTTATATGCCTCTACACTAACAAAGAGAATTCTGAAAGGAAATCAGGAAAACAATAAAATTTATAATAATGACACATAGGATGACTGATTTAAGGATAAATCTACCCTGGGGGGAAAAAAAGAGACAAAGGTAGAAAGCTGTACAAAGAAAATTATATAGCACTACTACAAGAAAACCAGAGACCTATATAAATGGAAATGTATACCATGCTCAAGGTTATTGTTGCTGTTAAGTGATGCAGAGGGAATTTCAACATATTTCTTGTTGTTATTGTTAGATGCCTTGAGTCAGTACCAACTCATAGTGACCCTATGCACAACAGAACCAAACACTGTCCAGTCCTGGGTGAATCCTCACAATCATTACTATATCTGAAACCATTGCTGCTGCCACTGTGCCAATTCATCTCTTTGGGATCTGCCTCTTTTTCTCTGACCCTCTACTTTGCCAAAAACTGATATCTTCCTCCAGGGACTGGTTCTTCCTGGTAACATGTCCAAAGTATGAAAGACCAACTTTGGCCATTCAGGCTCACAAGAAGCACTCTGGCTGTGCTTCTTCAAAACAGATCTGTTTGTTCTTTTGGCAGTCTATGGTACTTGCAATATTCTCTGCCAGCACCATAACTTAAATGCATGAATTCTTTTACTGTTTTTCTTATTCACTGTCCAAATTTGCATGCACATGAGATTACTGAAAATATCATGGTTTGTGGCAGGCACACCTTAGTCCTCAGACTGACATTTTGACTCCAACACTTTAAAAGGTCTCATGCAGCAGATCTGCCCAATGCAATACATCGTTTGATTTCTTGATGGCTGCTTCCATTAGTTTGATGCTTGTTCCCAGGAAAATGAAATCTTTTGACAACTTCAATTTTTACGTCATATATATGGAGGTTGTTTTTTGGTCCAGTGGTCATGATTTTTGTTTTCTTCACACTGAGATGCAATCCATATTGAAGGCTGTGTTCTTTGATCTTCATCAGTAAGTTTTTTAAGTCCTCTTCACTTTCAGCAAGCAAGGTTGCAACATCTGCATATTGCAGGTTGTTAATGAGCTTTCCTCCAATCCTGGTGGCACGTTTTTCTTCATATAATTCAGCTCATCATACAGGATTATTTGCTTACCATATAATCACAGAATGAATAAGTATGGTGAAAGAATACTACCCTGGAACACAGCTCTCCTAATTTTAAATCATTTGGTTTTCCCTTGCTCTGTTAGAATTGCTGCTTCTTGGTCTATGTACAGATTCCTCATGAACACAATTAACAGTTCCAGAATATTCATTCTGTTCAATGTTATCCATAGCTTGTTATGATTCACATAATCAAAAGCCTTTGCCTACTCAATAAAGCACAAGTAAACATCTTTCTGTTATAATCTGCTTTCAGCCAAGATCCATCTGATGTCAGCATTGATATCTCTTGCCCCATATCCTCTTCTGAATCCAGCTTGAATCTCTGGAAGTTCTCTACCAATGTATGGTTGCAGCTGTTTTTGTATTATCTTTAGTAAAACATTACTTACATGGGATATCAGTGATATAGTCTGACGATTTCCACATTCCATTGGGTCACTTCTCTTTGGAACCAATACAAATATGTATCTCTTCCAGTCAGTTGGTGAGGCAGTTGTCTTCCAAATTTCTTGATATAGATAAGTAAGTGCCTCAAGTGCTGCATCACTTTGCTGAATTATTTCTATTTGTATTCCATCAATTCTCAGTGCCTTGTTCTTTGCCAATGACTAAAATGCACCTTGGACTTCTTTCTTCATGATAATTGGCTCTTGATCATATGTTATCTCTTGAAATGGTTGAACATTGACCATTTCTTTTTGGTACAGTGACTCTGTGTATTCCTTCCATCTTCTTTTTGTTTTATTTTATTGTGAATTGACTGAAGGTTTGTAGAGCAGATCAACAGTTTTACATTCAACAAATCATATATTTTGCTTCATTATATCGTTGCAATCCCCTCCATGCACCAATAGCCAATAGCATTTATTTCTATTCACTCCAAACCATGCATTACTCCCTGTGTCTCCTGCCACCCCCATCTTTCCTGTGCCAGCCTCCCTCCAGTTGTATGTTTCTTGCCTTATCACTCATGTTAACACATGTCTACCTTCTCACACATGTATCATATCCTCCTCCCCCAAAACCATCATAGATTATTTCTTTTATCAAGAAAACCCCCCTCTCAAAAAGTTAATATAATATAAGGTACCCTTAAAGGAAATTAATACTTTACAACGTACCAAGAAAATGAAAATCCAAGACGAACATGCAAACATTAAAACGCTGAAGAAACTGACAAGAAAGAACAAAAGAAAAAACCTCTCTCTCATTTTTTTATTTTGATGTACAAAAACAAAACCAAAGAGACAAAACAAGCAAACAAACCAACCATACAGGGATATGTTGCAGACCGTGTGTAGACTGTACAGGCAACAGGTTCTGAGGAACCAATGAGGCCACTGGCAGTCAATAGCAAATTATTTTTCATCTTAGTGTTCAGTTATATTTATTAATTTAATACATGGGGCACTTGATAATCCACAGATAAATGTGATATTTTCCTAAAGCCGAAGACTGTAAAAGTTGTAAGGTCAAGCCTTTCTCCAAAGGATTAACTAAAAATATCTTAGCTACTTCCCAGTCTTTTTGTCCTACAGACAAAAATCCTCCCTAATCCCTTTTCCAGAGGCAGCCCATTCACCTGGGCGTCTCCAGTCCTCCTGAAAACCCGGCTCAGGAAGCCAAAGCAGCAGGACTCTGCCCAAGCTTTTGTCCTTACCTCTCACTTTCCCCCAACTGAGCTCATGTGCTATAGATATGTTAATTGGGCCTGAGAAACCAAGTTGTGGGCCTGGGATTCGAACCAGCGAAGTACGATGTAAAGTTACCTGAATGTCTGGAAAATTACTGATGTTAGCTGTATCCTGTTTTAGTCCCTCCCAGCTTGGTGTGAAGCTCCTCCCCTAAATAAAGCAGAGGCCCGGGCCTCCCCAGGAGTGCGTTACAAGATGGAGGGCATGCAGTAAAGATTGCAGGGCAGTGAGTTGCTGCCTGCAGAGGCCACGATGCCTGTACTCCCAAGTCTGCCCACCAGTGATGTCTCTACCCTGGCTTTGGGGTGCCTCATTGTCTCCCTTCTTCTTTTCGTCTGTGTATTCTTTCGCTATCTCTATCACCACTGGATCTCCCCTCCTTGTGAACCAAACACCAGTGAACAACACAACTATGTCGAGGTCAGTCCCCGATAGGGATATATAATCATTTAAACAACCACAGGGCATATTCTGGAAGCCAGTCTCCTGGCTGCCAGTACACAGTGTTTCTCTTTCCATGAGTCTAGAATCCTCAGCTGCTCAATCTCAATCTCTCCATACTATCAGCTCTGCCTCCATCTCTGATGTCAGTGATTCTCTGCTAAAGGGCCCACATTCAGCTCATGCTTTTGTCTCTTGATGGTCCTAGGGTCCTCTTTTCCTGGAATGTAAGATTAACTACTTCCCCCCTTTTTGTTACACAACCTCTACCTTTACAGTTGTGATAACTGCAATTAGGTAGATAATAACTACTCACTATTAAATCAATAAATGCCATCCCCCATCTCCTTTTACCAGATCCATCTATTGTTGTTGTTGTTAAGTGCCATCGAGTCAGTTCTGACCCATAGCGACCCTGTACAGGGTTTCCGAGGCTGTAAATTTTTATGGGAGCAGAAAGCCTCATCTTTTTCCCACAGAGCAGCTGGTAGTTTCGAACTGCTGACCTTGCGGTTCGCAACCCTATTTGTAACCATTACGCTACCAGAGCTCCTTCCAGACCCATCTATACAAGAGGACAATTGTTCAGTGGGGGTTCTACCTTCCCCTGCACACTCTGAAACTAAACTCCCTCTTTAAAACTTGTAAGCCAACCACTTCATGCCTTTATAGCCATCTGCCCCTCTACCCCTCATTTTAGGTAGGCAATGTCTGTGTTGCCCATCCCTATCAACTATTTGTACAGAAGGTAGAGGATTTATACTTGAAATGAAGATTCCTTCCCTTTTGGTTGGTATTTTGAGCTACTACATCCATAAGTATAGGTCAAGTTCATCAAATTGTGGCAATTTACATTTGCTTCCTTAATTAAATTTCGATATCTTCCTCTAGTCGAATTCTGATCATCAAGCCATTGAAGTTAGGTCAAATGGGTACTAACTACAAATTTGAGCCCATCTTCTTTTGATGCTTTCTGAATCCTTCAATATTTTGTCCACAGAATCCTTCAATACTGCAATTTGAGTCTTAATTTTTTTCTTCAGTTACCTCAGCTTGAGAAATGCTGAGTGTGTTTTTCCCTTTTGGTTTTCTAACTTCAGGTCTTTTCACATTTCATTATCATGGTTTACTGTCTTCTGGAGCAACCATTTGAAATTTTCTGTTCAGCTCTTATACCTCCTCACTTCTTGCTTTTGTTTTAGCATCTCCACTCTGGAGAGCAAGTTTTAGAGTCTCTTTGACATTCATTTTGGTCGTTTTTTTTTTCATTCTTGTTTTCTTAATGACCTTTGTTTTCTTCAGTATGATGTTCTTGATGTCATCCCACAACTCTTCTGGTCTTCTTTCTTGTGTCTAATGTTTCAAATCTGTTCTTCAGATGATCTCTAAATTGTCATAATTTGACTCTCTTGGACTTGTTTTAATTTTCTTCACCTTCAGCCTAAATTTTCATATGAGCAATTAGTGCTCTGTTACAGTCTTCCCTGGCTTTATTTTGACTGATGATATGGAACTTTTCAAACTTCTCTTTCTACAGATGTAGTCAATCAGATTTCTGTGTATTCCATCTGGTGAGATCCATGTACATAGTCATCTTTTATTTTGTTTTATAAAAGGTATTTGCAATGAAGAAGTCATTGGTCTTGCAAAATTCCATCATATAATCTCCCACATCATTTCTACCACCAAAGCCATGTTTTACAACTACTGATCCTTCCTTTGTTTTCAACCTTTGCATTCCAGTCATCAGTTGTTATCAGTACACCTTGATTGCATATTTGATCAATTTCAGACTGAAGAAGTTGGTAGAACTCTTCAATTTCATCATCACTGGCTTTAGTGGTCAGTGTATTAATTTGAATAATAGTGGTATTAACTGATCTTCCTTGTAAGAGTATGGATATTATCCTATAACAGACAGCATTGTACTTCAAGACAGATCTTTATATGTTCTTTTTGACAATGAATACTATGCCATTACTCTTCAAGTTATCATTCCCGGCATAGTAAACCATGTGGTTGTCAGATTCAATATGGCCAATGTCAGTCCATTTCCGCTCAAGAATGCCGGATATTGATGTTTATGTGTTCCATTTATTTTTGACAATATCCAATTTTTCTAGTTTAATGTTTCATACAGCCCATGATCTGATTATTAATGGATGTTTACAGTTGTTTCTTTTCATTTTGAGTTGTGAGCCATCAGCAAAGGGCTTTACTCCATTTGCATCATCACAATCAACTCTACTTTGAGGAGATAGCTGTTCCCTAGTCGTATTTTGAGTGCATTTCAAGTTGATGGGCTCATCTCCCAACACTGGTGCTCTTCATCATGTTTCAATATTTAGTATTCTGGTGCTGACAGTGCTCCACTGCAATTTCTAAGGTTTTCAGTTTCTAAATATTTGGATGGAGTCTGTCTCTCCTTCTTCCTAGTCTGTATTCTTCTGAAATTCATCAGAATATTCATCAGAAACCTTCCCACCATGGATGACCCTGCTGGTATTTAAAATACCCATGACATAGCTTCCAGAATCACAGAAACACTCAAGCCACCAGCGCATAACAAACTGACATATGAGTGGTGGTTTTTAAACATAGTAACTCTATATAAGTTTCTGATTGCAGCTGGTGGGTTTGAACTGCAGAACTATGTTTATCAGTCCAGTGTTTATCCTACATCACCACACCAGGGATTATGCTCATGGATGGGAAGACTTAAATTTTTGAAAATGTCAACATTACCTAAACTGATCTGCAGATATAATGCAATCCCAACCCAGATTCCAATTTTATTCTTTAAGGAAATGGAAAAACTAATCACCAACTTTATATCGAAAGTAAAGGGACTTCAGCTCAGTAAAGCACTACCAAAAAAAAAAAAGAAAGCAGGAAGCAATACACTCTCCAATCTTAAAACATACTATATAGCCACAATAGTCCAAAAAGCCTAGTATTGGTACAGCAACGTAGACCACAGGAACATAATTTAAGACCAGAAGTAAATCCATACCTTTATGGGCAGCTGTGGAGTCCTACTGTGGTGCTATCAGCTAAGCAGTTGACTTCAAGGTTGGTTTGAACTGCAAGGTCAGCGGTTCATACTCATCAGCTATTCCTCAGAAGCCCTATACAGATTCACTATGAGTTGAAATTTATTCAACAGAATTTAGCAACAATGAGCAGTTGATCTTTGATAAAGAATCCAAACCCATCAAATGAGAAAGAGATAGCTTCTTTAACAAATGTGCTGACAAAATTGGATATATGTATGAATAGAGGAGTCCTGGTGTGGTGCTGCACAATAATGCACCAGACCACAAGGGCAGTTTGAAATGCAAGGTTGAGGTTCAAACCCACCAGCCACTCCTTGGAAATCCTAGACAAGGTCAGTATGAGTTAGAACAAACTCTACGACACTTAAGAACAACAACAGATGCAAATGTGTGAAACAGGATCTCTATCACTCATCATATACACAAATGAACGTAAAATGGATGAAAGATCTAAATGTAGAATCTAAATCTGTAAAGATCATCAATGAAAAATTAGGAGCCCTAATACACAGCAAATACACTATCAAACATATTTTAAAATGCACAAGCTGTAGAATATAAGTTAGACTACTGGAATCTGTTAAGAATTAAACACTTGTGTGCATCAAAAGACTGCACCAAACAGTAAAAAGAGAATCTACAGACTGGGAGGGAAATACTGGCAACAAGAATTGGGCAAGAGACTAATCTCTAAAATGTATAGAAAGATTTACACATCAACAACAAAAACAAACAAACAAACCAATTAAAATTTGAGTAGATGACATGGATAGATACATCACCAAAGAAGACATGAAGGCAGCCAGAAAACACATGAAGAAATGCTTAAGAGTATTAATTATTTATTTTTTGTTGTTGTTAAGGGCCTTGAATCAGGTCTGGCATATAGTGACCCTATGTAGAATTTCTGAGGCTTTAAAAAAAAAAAAGTCTTTTAGGGAGCAGAAAGTCTCATCTTTCTCCCCAACAGAACTTGTGGTCACTCCATCATTACTTCACCATTAGCAGTGAAGTTCAAAAACACAGAAAACAATAAAACTGGCAAAGTCACGGAGGGACTGGAACCCTCATATGCAGCTAGTGAGACTTTAAAATAAAATCACTCTGAATAGTGGTATGGCACTTCCTTGAAAAATTGCAAATAGAAATAACAAATGATCTACAATTTCCAATACTAGGTTTGTGGAGGCTACAAAGAGCTTGTGGAAAAATTGATTTAAAAGATAAAAGGTTTTGATGAATTGTTTTGAATCCCTCTTGTTTATACCCTGTAGAAGTAAGTGTTTTGACATGAACAGATTAATGCATACTCATGTTCATTTCACCACTATTCACAATAACAAAAAGATGGAAACATCCGAATTGTCCAAGAATGGACAGTAATAAAAATAAACAAAGTATGGCATAAAGAAATATTATGCAAAACTAAAGAAAAAAAGTAGAGCTGTGAAACACTTCATAATATGGAAGAACCTAGGTGACATAATGGTGAGTGAAATTAGTTAATAAAAAAATACTGTATAAGACCAATAGTATAAAATATGAAGGAAAAGTTTACACACAGAAAGAAACATTCTTTAGAGGTTGTCAGTGATGGATGGAAGTAGAGGGTAAATTACTAACTAGAGGGTTATTGTTGTTGTGAAATGCTGTCAAGTTGATTCCGACTCATAGTGACCCTGTAAAGGGTTTCCAAGGATCAGCTAGTCTTGCGGTTCAAACTGACCTTGAATTCCAGAGCATTAACCCACAGCACCACAAGTAGAGGGTATACATGTATTGAGTAAGAGGGGAGGCAATATACAATAAGGGGAAGGTTAGAATACAGTGACTGAAACAAAAGAATACTTTGGAAGGAGTCCAAGTGTTAAAGGCAACAAAGTAATTGTTATTATATACCAAGTACTGCAATAACTATAATAACGATAATCTTCACGTACAGACATAGACAGTCAAACTGAATGGATGTGAGAAGGAGAATGGGGCTATACCCATGAATATATATAGCTTTGACAGAGGGTGTTTCTGTATATGTATTTATATGTGTTGTAAATATATCTATGTATATATGAGTAATAGAACACACAGAGTGCAAAATTATGAAAAGTTCTTAGCGATAAAAAAAAAAACACATTGAGAGAATGAATTTCTGGGTCAAACAACTGAAACTATAGCCTCTGGCAAAACACAGTCTACAAAGACAATATTCTATTCCTACTTTAGCAAGTAGCAATTAGGATTTTAGAAGCTTGTGAGTGCTCATCTAAAATGCCACTATTGTTCTCTCCCAGACTGGAGCAAATACGCAAGAAAATCAAAGATGCAAGGAAACAAATAGTTAAAACGACTAAGGCACCTTGTGAAGTCCAATCTCTATGACCCAGAGATCAGAAAAAACTAAATGGTGCCCAGCTACTATTGCTCACTGCTTTGAAAAAGATCATAATAGGAGATCCTGTACAGTGTGTAAGGAAAATGTGGAACAAAACTTAAAATAATAATTTGGAAAAAAAAAGCTTACTGGTAGCGTAGTGGTTACGAATCGGGCTGCGAACCTTAAGGTCAGCGGTTCGAAACTACCAGCTGCTCCGCGGGAGAAAGATGAGGCTTTCTACTCCCGTAAAGATTTACACCCTCGGAAACCCTGTACAGGGTCGCTATGGGTCGGAACAGACTCGACGGCACATAACAACAATAACAACAGGGTCGCTATGGGTCGGAACCGACTCGACAGCACAACAACAACAGTCTAATAGAGACTGGTGGAACCCTTCCGAGACTATGGTCCTTAAACATACTTCAACATGAAACAGAACTCAAACTTGTGGCTCTAAATTATATGGATATTTAAATGTAAAATAAATTTGCTCTTTCAAATTTCACTCAGTTTACAACAAAACGTTAAAAATAAAGTTATATTGTTTCTAATATTTCAAAACCATTCTGAAAAGTATCCATTACAGATTAAATTGGGTTTCCCCCAACAACAACAACAAAAATAAAACTATTGAAGTCTTGGCCCCTATTCCTGTTAAGGAGCACTGGTGTGGTGCTCTGGGCTAATGCATCACACTTCAAGGTTGTTTGAACTACAAGATTGGTGGTTCAAGCTCACCAGCTGCTCCTTGGAAACCCTATACTGGGTTGCTATGGGACAGAATCCACTAAATGGCACTTAACAACAACAAGAAATTCCTGTTAAAGTGATCTGATTGAAAAAGGATCTTCTTTGTTATGTTAAGCAGGTCATACATCAATAGGCTGTTGTTGTTATTGATAGGTTCCTTGAAGTACATTGATTCATAGCAACCCTATGCACAGCAAAAGGAAACACTGGCCATCCTCACAGTTGCTGCTACAATTGAGCCCGTTTCTGTGGCTACTGTGCCAATTAATCTCATTGGTGGTTTTCCTCTGGTCCTCTACTTTATCAAACATGATGTCCTTCTCCAGGAACTGGTCCTTCCTGATACCGTGCCTGAAGTATGAAAGATAAAGTCTTGCCATCCTGGCTTCAAAGGAGCATTCTGTCTGCACTTCTTCCAAAACAGATTTTTTGTTCATCTGGTGGACTATGATACTTTTAAGATTTTCTCCAACACTAAAATTCAAATGCACTGATTGTTTTCATGTCTTCCTTATGCATTTCCAACTTTCACATGCATATCATGCTGTTGAAAATACTAGGTCTTGGGTTCTGCACACCTTAGTCCTCAGACTGGTATCTTTGTTCTTTTGCAGGAGATTTGCCTAATAGAATATTTTATATGATTTCTTAAATGCTGCTTTCAAGAGGGTTGATTGTGGATCCAAGCAAACTGAAGTCGTTGAGAACATCAATCTTTTCTCCATTGATCATGCTGTCATTTATTGGTCCAATTGTGAGGATTTTTGTTTTCTTTACATTGAGGTGCAATATATAGTTCATACTTAATCTTTGAAGATTGTGGTCTATACTGAAGGTATAGTCTTTGATTTTCAGCAGTATTTTAAGTCTTCTTTACTTCCAGCAAACAAGCTTGTATTATCTACATATTAAAGGTATTGTCTGCATATTGTTATTGTTGTTGTTGCTAAGTGCCATTGAGTCTATTCCAACATATAGTGTCCCTGTATAGGGTTTCTGAGGAGCAGTTGGTGAGCTTGAGCCACTGACCTTGTTATCCAAACCAGCTTTGCAGTCCAGCACATTAACCTACAATGGCACACCAGGACTCATGTTGTTAATGAGTCTTCTTCCAATCCTGATGCTACACTCTTTAATGTCACCTCTATAGTGTTTCTGTGATAGAAGAACCAGCAAACCAAGACAAAAATCATTCATGTTTCATATTATAGAATTTACTAAGCAAGTTATTAGTGCAAATAATTGTTATTCTTATGTTTTCTAATTACTTAGTTTTTTTGTTTTGTTTTGTTTTCTTTTCTTTTAAGGACATGTTTAACCTCCAGGTAGTGACCCATCCTCCCTTCCCTTCCCATTCCTTGTTGCTGTTGTTAAGTCAAGTGCCACTGAGTCAGTTCAGACTCATAGCAACCCTATACATGGTTTTCTGAGGAGCAGCTGATGGGTTAGAACTACCGAATTTGTGTTCACAATCCAATGCTGATCTTACAGTGCCACACCCCTCGTTACCATAAAAAACTCAGTGTATAAGAGAATTTTTAAACAATACTATACAATATTTCTATACTGTATAATATTGTGAAAATTTTTTGTGTTGCAGACCGTGCAGAGGTTCGAGGCCCTATAGGCCCGAGTGTAACAGATCTAGCCACTTGGCAGTTAATAGCAAATTGTTTTTCATCTTAGTGTTCAGTTATATTTATTTAATTCCAAACATGAGCCCTGGATGTCCACAGAGAAATGCAATATTCCCCTAAGCTTCTAAGGTCAAGATTTTCCCCCTAAAACCAAGGCAGTAAAACTTCCTCAGAGGACGAACAAGGAAAGGTTTATGGGGATTAAGCAGGGAGACTCTGGAGAGGAACTGCCTGGGGTATATTCACTTGGGGTGGAGTGGTAAATTCTGGGAATACGGGATTAAGGACAATGGGGGCAACTCCCTCCGACCACTCTGGGTTCAATCAGTTTGATCCAAGTGAAGGTTAAACCCAGTAAGGAAGAAAGGAATAGTTTGATCCAAGTGAAGGTTAAACCCAGTAAGGAAGAAAGGAATATTGGTTTAAGTAAGGTTTACTGGCTTACTTTATCTTAAAGATTGTCTTGTCTGAATAATACCATTCTTCATCTGTAAAGATCCCTCCCTGAAAGAGAGGAAATAAAAGATGGACGCAGACTTAAGTCTGTAGGCATTATTGCTTGCAGGGTATGAAGAGGCTGTCTGCCGGTTTTGCATCTACTCTGGTCTCCGAGTGTTTCTTTTCTCTCTCGCCTCTCCAGACATCCCATCTAGAGTTAGTCCGAGAAGGGAAAATGTCAGCCACTGAGCAGTCTGTCTGGCAACTTGCATCAAGCCTGTATGTCTGTCTTCTTTGTATTTGTTTCCTCTGTCTTCTTTGTGTCTGTTTTTTTTCTCTCTCTCTCTCTCTCTCGCTATCATTGCTGGACACCCCATCTTTGGGTCCTCACCCCCTTGCCGAGGCCAGACCCCGGCATTTTTGTATAATTTTATAAATCTTTTTACTGTAAAAAAATCTCTTTATTTTTTTTTATTATAATTTATACAATATTTATCTTATAAAATGCTTGTGCTCTTGTAACTGACTTAATTCACTCAGCATAATGAAATCCAGTTTCATCCATGTTACAAAATGATTCAGAGATGTATCATTATTCTTAAAATTTGTGTAGAAAGTATCCCAATGAGTGAATGTATCAAAGTGTGTTTACCCACACTTCCATTGATTGGAATTTAGGTTGTTTCCATTGTTTTGCTATTGTAAATATTTCTGAAATGAACATAGTGTGTATATATATCTATTTATGTTAAGATTCTTATTTCCCTATGATATATATCAAGTAGAGGGATGGCTGGGTCAAATGGTATTTATATGTCCAACTATTTGAGCAAGTGCCGTGCCATTTTCTACAGTGTTACACCACTTTAAAGTCTTACCAGCACTGTAGGAGGACCCAAGGATCTCCAAACTGGTGCCAACATCTGTTGTTTTCTGTGCTTTTGAACTTTGTTACTAATCATCAACTCATCTGTCAGTTTTTATTTTTATCTATTTTGGTGGCTTGAGTGTTGCTATGATGCTAGAAGCTAGCCATTTGTATTTTAAATTACCAGAAGGTCACCCATGGTGGCTAGACTTCAGCAGAGCTTCCAGAGTAAGATACACTAGGAAAAAGGAGTGGTGGGCTACTGAAAACCTTATGAATAGCAGCATAATTATTAAATATAATACAAGAAGACAAAAACATAATAGCTCCAGAATATTGTCAGATCTAGTGCTGGATGATGAGCCCTGCAGGTTGGAAGGCACTCAAAATATGCATGGAAAACAACTTCCTCCTCAAAGCAGAGTTGACTGTGATGATACTAATGGAGTGAAGCTTTCAGGATCTTCATTTGCTGATGGGGCATAAATGAAGGAGGGCATAAAATGAGGAGGACCTGCTGAATACAGTCATTAAGAATCATAACAGGAATGTGCAAAGTATGAATCTAGGAAAGTTGGAAGTCATTAAAAATGAAACGGAATTAATAAAGGTCAATATTCTAGATCTTAGTGAGCTGAAATGGAGTGAAATTCAAAATTAGCCATTTTGAATCTGACAATCACAAAATTTACGATGTCCAGAATGACAAATTTAAGAGGAATGATGTCACATTCATCATCAAAAATAACATTTCAGGATCTATCTTGATATGGGCTGAGTTTGACCACATTCCATAGACTCTCATCAACATGGAATTGAGAGAGAGAAGAGGAAGGGATGGTTGATCTGAAGTGTGGTAAGATCTGGGGACTCCTGGGCCCATGGACACAGCCACAGAGGCCTACAGCTGAGAATGAAGCATCCAGCTGATATAAAGTGAGGGGAGCTATACAAGAATGCCCAAATTCAGAACTCAACTAGAGGAAGATAAAAAAAAAAAAAAAAAAGATAAAGAAAATAAGTGTAATTTGCTACAATTTGATGAACTTGACCTATGCTTATGGATGTAGTAGCTCAAAATACCAACAGAGAGGGAAGGAATTGTCACATCAAATATCAAGCCTATCCCTTCTGTATATAGAGTTGATAAGGACAGGCAACTTAGACATTGGCTACTTAAAATGAGGGGGTGATAAAGGCATGAAGTGACTGGTTTACCAGTTTTTAAGAGAGAGTTTAGTTTCAGAGTGTGCAGGGGAAGGTAGAATCCCCACTGAATAGTTTTCACCTTGTCTAGACAGGTCTGGTGTAAGGAGATGGGGATAAGATTCTTAGGATTCAATAATGAGTAATTGTTATCCTGACTAATTGTGACTGTCACAACTGTAAAAGTACAAGTTTTATAACAAAAATGGGGAAGTAGTTAAACTTATAGTCTGGGAATATCCTAGAACTCTAAGACCATCAAGGGAGAAGAGCACGAGTAGAATGTGGGACCCTAGCCAAAGAAACAACACCACCAGAGATGGAGGCAGATATAAGGACATGGAGAGAGAGAGCAACTAAGGACTCTAGACTCATTGACAGAGACAGGCTGTGTGCTGGCAACCCGTAGGCAGGATTGCAGAATGTGCCCTTTGGTTATTTAAATGCTTATATATTCCTGAGTGATTTTGGGTACATCCCGCTTCCTGCCCCACCCCCCCCAAAAAAACCTCAGAGAGTGAATAGAAACAAATACTGTTGAATGATAATGCCTCAGGAGATTGTAATCATTGCAATGAAATGATGAGTGTAAAATCAATGTTCTCCCATGTACACCATCACTCATTTCACAATAAAACCTTAAAATAAAAAAATGGATAAAAGAAACAAAAGATCCATCTTGAAGTATAATACTGTCTGTAACAGGATAAAATCCATTTGCCTACAAGGAACACCAGTTAACACCACTATTATTTAAATTTATGCACAAAACACCAAAGCCAGTGATGATAAAATTGAAGAATTCTACCAGTTTCTTCAGTCTGAAAATGATCAAACATGTAGTCAAGATATATTAATAATTACCGGTGGCTGGAATGCAAAGATTGGAAATAAAGAGGAAGAATCGGTAGTTGTGAAATATAGCCTTGGTGATAAAAATGATGCTGGAGATCATATACTAGAATTTTGCAAGACTGATGACTTCTTTATTGAGAACACTTTTTTTAAACAACATAAAAGATGGACCAACAACATACACATGGGCCTCACCAGATGGAATACACAGAAATAAAATTGACTACATCTTTGAGAAGAGATGTTGAAAAAGCTCCATATCATCAGCCAAAATAAAGCAAGGGGCAGACTGTGGAACAGATCCTCAATTGCTCATATGTAAATTCAGGCTGAAGCTGAAGAAAATTAAAACAAGTTGTTCAGAGCCAAAATATGACTTTGAACATATCCCACTTGATTTTACAGACTATCTTAAGAATAGATTTGATGTATAAACACCATTGATAGATGATGAGAAGAGTTGTGGGATAACATCAGGAACATCGTACAGGGAAAAAGCAAAAGCTCATTAAAGAAGGATAAGACCAAAATGGAAGTCAGAAAATACTCTGACACTTGCTCTCTAGCATAAAGGTGCTAAAACAAATGGAAGAAATGAGGTGGTAAAAGCTGAAAAAAAATATTAAAGGAAAGTTGAAAAAAATAAGACAAAGTCAAGTATTATAATGAAATATTCGAAGACCTGGAGTTAGAAAACCTAAAGGGAAGAATGAAATCAGTATTTTTCAAGCTGAAAGAGCTGAAGAAAAAAGTCAAGCCTTGACTTTCAATAATGAAAGAATCTATGGGAAAAATACTGAATGACACAGGAAACATTAAAAAAAAAAAAAAAAAGAGATGGAAGGAATACATAGAGTCACTTTATCAAAAAGAAACGGTGGATATTCAAACATTTCAAAAGGTAGCAGATGATCAAGAGCCAACAGGAAGAAGTCCCCTTGTTATTTTCAAGGAACAAGGCTCTGGAAGTTGATGTAATCAAATTAATTTACTTTAGCAAACAGATGCAGCACTGGAGGCACTCATTAATCTATGCCAAGAAATTTGGAAGACAGGTACCTGGTCAACCAATAGGAAAAGGTCCATATTTGTGCTCATTCCAAAGAGAGGTGACCAAACAGAATGTGGAAATCATCGGATAATACCATTATCACACGCAAGTAAAGTTTGGCTAAAAAATGTCTGCAACAGTACATTGACAAGGAACTGCCAGAGGTTGAAACTGAATTCAAATGAAGACATGGAATGAGGGATGTCATTGCTGATGTCAGATGGATCTTAGCTGAAAGCAGAGAATACCAGAAAGATGTTTACCTGTGCTTTATTGACTATGCAAAGACTTTCAGCTGTATGGATCATGACAAGCTATGGACAATATTGCAAGTAATGGGCATTCCAAAACATTTAGTTGTGCTCATAAGGAATCTGTGCATAGAACAAGAGTAAGTCATTCAAACAGAACAAAAGGATACTGGATTTTTAAAATCAGGAAAGGTGTGCACTAGGGTTGTATTCTTTCACCATACTTATTCAATCTGTAGGCTAAGCAAATAATATAATAACCTGTATTATATGAAGAACAACATGGTATCAGCATTGGATGAAGAATCATTAACAACTTAAGGTATGTAAATGGCACAACCTTGCTTGCTAAAAGTTAAGAGAACTTAAAATACTTACTGATGAAGATCAAAGACCACAGCCTTCAGTATTTATTGCACCTCACTGTAAAGAAAACAAAAATCTTCACCACTGTACCAGTAAACAACACCATGATAAATGGAGAAAAGATTGAAGTTGTCAAAGACTTCGTTTTACTTGGATCCACTATCAACACTGATGGAAGCAGCAGTCAAGAAATCAGATGACATTTTGCATTAGGCAAATCTGCTGTACAAGACGTCTTCAAAATGTTCAAGAGCAAATTTGTAAGTATGAGGACTAAGGTGCACCTGACCCAAGCCATGGCATTTTCAGTAGCTTTATACACATGTGAAAATTGAACAACATGTAAGGAAGACTGTAGAGAAGTGATGCATTTGAGTTATGGTGTTAGAGAATAACACTACAAGTACCATGGACTGCTAGAAGAACAAACAAGGAGCCAGAATGCTCCTTAAAAGCTAGGATGGGAGATCAGTCCCTGCAGAAGGACATTATGCTTGGTAAACTGGAGGGTCAACAAAAAAGAGGAAGACCTCCAGAGAGATTGATTGGCACAGTGGCAGCAGTAATGGGCTTCAGCATAACAAATGAAGATGGCACAAAGACTGGGCAGGTTTCATTCATAGGGTCGCTATGAGTTAAAACCTACTCCACGGCCCCTAACAACAACAACATTAATGCTTGGATGAGATGGCATCTCATTGTTGTTTTAATTTACCTATCTCCAACTGCTTCTCAGAAACCCTATACAGGGTCGCTATGGGTCAGAACTAACTTCAGTCAGCCAACAACCACCGACCTTGCAGATCAAATCAACTTTGCAGTCCAGCGCATTAACCCACAGGGGCACACTAGGACTCCTATGCCAGGCGTTGTTGTTAAGTGCTGTCGAGTCGGTTCCAACCCATAGTGACCCTGTGTAGGGTTTCCGAGGAGCAGCTGGTGAGCTTTAACTGCCAACCTTGCAGCTCAAACTGCTTTGCAGTCTGATGCATTAACCTGCAGTGCCACACTAGAACTCATGTTTGTATGGTTGTTGTTAAGTGCTGTTGAGTCGGTTCCGACCCATAGCGACCCTGTACAGGGTTTCCAAGGCTGTAAATCTTTACAGGAGCAGAAAGCCTCATCTTTCTCCCGCAGA
>NW_006408682.1:2545436-2549824 GCF_000296735.1 Chrysochloris asiatica
AGGCTGTAAATCTTTACAGGAGCAGAAAGCCTCATCTTTCTCCCGCAGAACAGCTGATAGTTTCGAACTGCTGACCTTAAGGTTTGCAGCCCGATTCATAACCACTATGCTACCAGAGCTCCTAATGTCATATATTGTTGTTGTTGTTGTTGTTGTTAAGTGCCATCGAGTCGATTCAGACCCATAGCGACCCTATATAGGGTTTCTGAGGAGCAGCTGGTGAGCTCGAATCGCTGACCTTGCAGTTCAAGTGGCTTTGCAGTCTGGCACATTAACCCACAGAGCCACACCAGGACTCCAATGTCATGTATTAGGGCTGCTTAAATTTGTTCCTGATTTTTCATTGATGATCTTTGTATTTCTCGATTTTACATTTAAGTCTTTGACTCATCTTGAGTGCATTTTTGTACATGGTGTGAGATACGGGTCTTGTTTCATACTTCTGCATATGGTTTTCTAGTTTGCCAGCACCATTTGTGAAGCAGAATTTCTCTTCCCCATTTGATGTGTTTTGGTCCTTTTTCAAAAACCAACATTACAAATGTATGTGGATTTACTTCTGTGCTTTATATTTTGCTCCATTCATCTAAGTGTCTGTAGCTGTACTAGTATCAGGCTGTTTTGACTGCTGAGGCTATATAGTAGATTTTAACATCAAGAAATGAGAGGTTCCCACTAGGTTCTTCTTTAGTAGCTCTTAGCTTATCAGCAGTCTCTTTTCTTCTATATAAAGTTGGTAACTACTTGTTCCATCTCTTTAAAGAATGATGATCTGGATTGAGGTTATGCTACATCTGTAGATGATTTTGCATAGTATAGATAGTTTCATAATGTTGTCTTTCTATCCATGAATATGGTATATTTTTATTTTTGTAGGTCTCTTTTGATTTCTTGTAGTAGTGTTTTATAGTTTTCTTTGTATAGATTTTTTGTTTCACTGGTTAAATTCATCCCTAATTAGTTTACTATTTTGCTAGTTATTATAACTGGTAAATAATCATTATGCTTACAAGAACTCAGGGAAATTTAAATTAGGTAGAAGCTGACAAACAAACAAACAAAAACAATTTGCTTCTCAATATAACTGAGTCCTTGTGGCACAATAGTTAAGTGCTTGTCTGAAAACTTAAAGGTCATTAGTTTGAACCTACAAGCTGTTCCATGGTAGAAAGATATGGTAGTCTGCTTCCGTATAAATTGCTGTTAATAGCCATTCACAGTGACCCTGTACAGGGTTTCCAAGGACCAGCTGATGGTTTTGAACCACTTACATTGTGGTCAGCAACCCAGTACTTATCCTACAGCTCCACACCAGAATTCTTCTATAGATTATAGCTGAGGAAACCCAATGGGGTAGTTAACTCAGTTTATACACCCACGATGGAGAACTAGAGTGGAACGGTAGGAAAAACACTGGACTGCTGACTGCAATGTTGGTGGTTCGAACCCATCAGCTGCTTCTTGGAAATTATATAGAGGGTTGCTATCAGTTGGCATCAACTCTATGGCACTTAAAAACAAGAGTCAGAATGGACTCAATGGCACCCAGCAACAGTGACATATATGGTAATTATCTCTATGATATATTTTATGGAATTTTTATATTTAATATAGTTTGTGTTTTTATTAGAAATAAACTGACATAGATAAATAAAATTCATTATATCAAATAAGTTCCTATAATAAAAGTATAATCCCTGAACAATGAGCCTTCCATTCTGCAATTCATCTACTTAAAAGAAGACATTTTCCAATACTTTTCAGTAATTTTCTTTTATTATTTATCTAAATCTTTCTAATTATGTTCATTCTAGTACTCTTTTACCATCATTAGTATTTGTTCCATTCTTTTTCATTTGCTTAGCTTTACCTACACAGTATTGTTATTTTTCCCCAAATGACCCAACTAATTTGTCAAATGCTTAGGCATTTATATTCAATAATTAAATTAAATAACCTATTAAATTATTCTTAAATAACCTATTAAATTATTCTTAAATCCTTTCAATGCAGGCAGCTTTCTAAACTGATTAGCTGCATAGTCTAAGATTACTGTTCGCCTATCTTCTATGTTGAATCCCCTGTTGTTTTTGATTCCTCATTTCCCTTACTTATTTTGAGATTATCTATGCATCTACATATCTGTATATGTATGTATGTATGTATCTGTCTATCTATCAAGTACCATTCAATTTCTCCAAAGTAGAAATTTACAGAATTCTCTTGAGGGTGTGAAGAAGGGATAAATCTGCAAACAGGGTGAAGAAGGAAGGTTATTTTTCTCAATTCCCCTGTTTTTAACCCCACACAACATCTCTGCCTTTCACTATGTCTGTTGTCATTGTTGTTCTTAAACTGAACTCATATCATCCTGTAACTCATGGTGATCCCATATATAACAGACCGAAATGTTGTGTGGTCCTGCCTCATTCCCATGATCAGTTGGAACCATTGTAATCCACAGGGATTTTAGTATTGGATATATATATATATTTAATTAGACCATCAGGCCTTTCTTCCTAGTTCATCTTAGTCTGGAAGTTCCATTGAAACCAATTCAGCATCACTGACACATGAGTGGTGAGTACACATGAGGTATACTGCCTGGGAATCAAACCCAAATCTCTGCAGGGAAGGTGAGAATTCTACCACTGTACCACTAATGCCTCCCTCCATTGTCTCTGATACCACCAAATCTGGATCTCCTTTAGTTTCTGCAATGGAAAACCCTTACTGAAATCAGACACTGGGCCTGGACAGACAGCAGAAAAAAAAAAAACACTCCGAGTCAGATTTCAATCAATAGTTCTGTTTAGAGCTACTACCCCCTGTGGTTCCTGAAGTGCCAAAGAACCCTCTCAGAGCTTCCATCATGGTTGTGACCTCCTGAGAATCTTAATTTTTATTTTTTTATAATCTCCTTTGCTTTGCTAAGTCGTACAACACTATTTTGACTCTGTCTTTCTACTAATTAGTGAAAATGTTTTGTTTGATTAAATATCTCCCTTAAAATATCCACAGATCAACATAATGAAATATTTTTACTGTAATTTTCTTAGAAATAGAGAAAACACATGTAGTAAATATTGCCCGTACAATCATTAGTCTTTGAATTTGAACTTGTTTAGAATCTGGCAAAAATGTAAGGTTAATTTAGTAACCTCCCAAAACAATGCAATGAGGAAGTTTGTTGTTAACTGCCATTGAGTCAGTTCTCAACTCATGATGACCCCATTCACAAAGGATCAAAACATTGCCCCATGTGTACCATCCCTGTGATCACTGCAGATCAGACAATTATGACCCATAGAGTTTTCAATGGCTGATTATAAGGAGGAGATTGGTATACCTTTTTTTCTAATCCGTCTCAGTCTGAAAATTCCACTGAAACTGATTCAGCATTACCGCAACACATAAGCCTCTCCTGACAAATGGCTTCTCAGGAGATGCATTGGCCAATAGCAAGCTGGGCTATTTTGACTTGGTGTACTATTACTGGAGTCCTGGTGTGGCGCTTTGGGTTAATGCACCAGACTGTAAAGCAGCTGAAGTGCAAGTTTGGCAGTTCAAGCTCACCAGCTGTGTCTCAGAAATCCTATACAGGATTGCTATGGGTAGGAACTGACTCGATGGCAATTAACAACAACAATTACGTAATATTATTACAGATAGAAAAGACAAACCTGAAATTGTTGTTGCTATTAAGTGCTGTCGAGTCCATGCCAACTCACAGTTAACCTGTATAGGTTTCCTGAGGAGCAGCAGGTGGTTTGGAACTGCTGACCTTATGGTTCAAATTGACCTTTTGGTCTAGTACATTACCCTGCAGCACCACACCGGAACTCGAAACCTGAAATTGTTGTTGTCAAGTGCCATCGAGTCAGTTCCAACTCAGAGCAACCCTACATAGGGTTTCCAAGGAGTTGCAGGTGAGTTTGAACAACTCATCTATGGTTCAAACCACCCTTGCAATCCAGCACATTAGCTGCAGTGCCACATCAGGACTCCAATCTGAAATTAGAGATTTATAAATTGAATACCTACATTCAAGAGTGTTATGAACAATTTCTTGGCAAAATTCAGAGCAAAAGAATACGTATTCTCTTTTCATTAGTTTAAGCTTTCAAATATTATCATCACAGCTCTCTAGATGTTATAGATAGATAGATAGATAGATAGATAGATAGATAGATAGATAGATACATACATACATACATACATACATACATACATAGATACATAGATACATAGATAGATAGATAGATAGATAGATAGATAGATAGATAGATAGACAGATAGATAGATAGATAGATAGATACATACATACATACATACATACATACATAGATGATAGATAGATAGATAGATAGATAGATAGATAGATAGAT
>NW_006408682.1:2549924-2560608 GCF_000296735.1 Chrysochloris asiatica
ATAGATGATAGATAGATAGATAGATAGATAGATAGATAGATAGATACATACATACATACATACATACATACATACATACATAGATAGATAGATAGATAGATAGATGATACATAGATAGACAAATAATAGACAGATACATACATAGATAGATGATAAATAATAAATAAATATGTAGATAGTCAGATAGGTATATAGATAGAAGTGTATGTATATGTTTCTCACTGATGCTGAGAATTTAAAACTATGGCAAAGCTATTCTTAAAGAACATGAACAAAAATGCAGTGAGCTGAAGAAACTTGTTATTGCTGTCAGTTTCTGACTACTAGATGAAAAATATCACTTAAAAGTAAAATAGTTAAGGATCTCACTTCTCTTAGTTGAGCTCAAATGGTATAGTGGAATACAACAGAAATAGTAGGCGCCATAGATGGACTTAGAACTACAAAGAGACCCTGAGTGGATTGTGTAACAATTTCCTTTCAAACCCCAAACATAGGGAACACTGGATATATAATTATGTTTGGATTTGGCTCTTTTCTACTTGTGTTATTTTTCTTGGCTTAGGACTGTTTAAGAGTTAGGATGTCTTTAGCCCTTTATTTACTTATGGTGTTCAGGATTGACAGAATTTGTAGATTTAGGACTATAGAACAAACCCTAGATTAACTGAGTTGTTGAATATCCTTATGTTAGACATATAAGGGGTTCTACTCAGGAGACAGATGAGATTTTCTGCTCCCGTAATGATTTACAGCCTCAAAAACCCTGTACAGGGTTGCTATGAGTCGTAACCGACTCCATGGCACACCACCACCACCACCACCACCACAACTCAACCTATCAAAGCAGATATTCGGAGCACTCTTTGCATTAAAGCTTACCTATATCTCTAAGTAAGGAAGAAGTACAACTACAGTTCAATTCTACTGAGCTTCTTGTTTCAAAAGACATATTCACCTCAAGACATTTTGATGTTAAGGATATTTAAAGTGCATTCCAAAAAAGGATCCAATTAAAGTATAAGGTAGCACAGTTTTCAAGATAAATAGCTAAGATGCATCTCTACAAAAGTTGGACCTCTGTCTCAGAACTATACATGTAAACATCATTTTAGATAACTGAAAGTTATCAGCAAAATAGAGAAAACTAAAGTACTCTCCCAGACCAGGTAGTAAAATTACATATTGCCTTAGAGCTTGTGAGAAGTTATAGCCTAAAGCTCATCTTTCTTTGAACATGTAGTTCTATGCTCAAATAAGCAAATGTATTCCCTTGATTTTAATATAGTAATATAGTCTATGAAAATACATAAAAATATATACCTACCATTAAGTGCTAATTTTCTCTCAGATGAGGTCAGAACATTATCTATTTGCCAAATATATACCCCACGTGTCCTTACCATTGAAGTGACCCTTCACAGTAAGACACTGGAAATTTTGGGTTATTGGACAAGCTGATCATTAACATTCCTATAGTCCAGGAACTAAGCGCCTTCCTTTAAAAGAGAAGGCAACCTTTTCTGAGAAATGTCATTGTTGTTGTTGTTAGGTATCATCAAGTAGGTTCCAAATCAGCACACCAGAATGAAATTCAGCCTGGTCTTGTGCCATTCTCACAATTGTTGTTACGTTTAAGCCCATTGCTGCTGTCACTGTGTTCTTATATCTGACAGCTTTCAGCTGCTATTCATGTTTTCATTTCCTGGTACTATACCTGACAACATTCCACTGATACTCACAAGGTTTTCAATGGCTAAACAGTCCGATTATACTTCTGAATGTTTAGCCTTCCTTCTTCCTAATCCATCTTAGTCTAGAAGCACCACTGACTGAAACCTGTCCACCATGGGAGATAATCCTGGTATTTCAATTACTGGTGGCAAAGCATCTAGCTTCACAGCAACATGCAAATCAACACAGAATGACAAACTGACAGATGAGTTGTGGAACAATGTCTTTAGGCAATTTTAAAACCCAGGTTTCTGTAACATTATTGGTTTTGTTATTGGTATAGTTGCTTTTTTGTTTTTGTGTTGAATCCAAATAAGTTAAAAAAAAAAAAAAAAGCAAAAATCTGAAAATATTAATATGGTGTTTGCATCTTCTTGTTTAAAACATTTTTCATCATAAATTCTACTAAAATAACTTTAGAAAATGTGAGACAATATCAGGAGTGATACAAAAATTAATGAAAATACGGCACTTAACAACTGCATAGCTTTTAAAAGTTACATTTGAAAGCCACTAAAAAGTCAGTATCTCAATTTCATCTCTAGGAAAGTACATGAAAACATTCTTATTTTATTCCAAATAGTGCTCAGAAATCTATTGTTAGAAATTTGAGAACTTTGAATTATTTTCTGTGTTTAAGCATAAAAATGCACAAGAGTTGTATAGGCTAACTAAATGTCCATACGGTTAACTTGTTGCTGTTAAGTGCCGATGAGTTGATTCTGGCTCATAGAGACCCTATATAGGGTTTCCAAGGAGTAGCTGATGAGTTTGAACCACCAACCTTGTGATTCAAACTGACCTTGCGGCCCAGTGCTTTTCATACAGTGTCACACCAGGAACTCCATAGTGTTAACTAATGTACTCCAAATTATCCTCCCCCAACCCTAAAAGGGACTGTTGTATAAAGGCTTACCCTGGTTAGTTTCACTCATGATTAGACAACTCTAAAGGGATAAAAGGGATGGCATTTTATATACACCTCTTTTCAAACACTGAAAGGTTTCTGAGCAAGCACAGGGCTGCTCCCAGTAACAAAGTCATAAATCGTCCCCTTTAGCCAATGTTCCTTTCAATTTATTTAAATTCTATTAGTTCAACCAGACTACACGAACAAAAAGCTGTGAACGTGATGACTATGTGATCCAAGTACAAGATCCTCAAAAAAATTAATAAAGAAGCTTACAGTTGCATTGAATGCTGTAGAATAATTGTTAATGTGTGTAGACTTCATAGAGAAAATGCAACAAGGTCAGTTACATGAAAGGTAGAAATATTTATTGGCCTACGACTCAGTCATGTCTGGGCTCAACTCTCAACTCTGCTCCTGGCAAGCTGCATGTGCTTGCTCATATTGCTTAACCTTTTTAGAACTCAATTTCCTAGAAAATAGGACATTAAATCAGATTTCTACTTCCTGAACTCCTGGTGTTGTGCTGTGGGATCAGCATGAGAGTGTGAACCAAAAGGTCAGAGGTTCAAACACACCAGCTCCTCCTTGGAAAGCCTGAACAGGGTTGCTATGAGTCAGAATTGACTTGATGCCACTTAACAATAGCAACAACTTCTTACACAGTTGGTGAGGTGACTACAAGAAATGATGCAAGTGGAAGGCTTAGCCCAAATAGAGTCAGCATCTTCAGATATTGACATTACTACTACTATGACTCTATATAGTATTGTTTAACATAAATGAATATTTCCAAAGTCATATGGAAACTATAAAGTGAGCAAGAGCCTACCTTTCTCAAGTCCCACATATTCTTTTCCCACCTCCTTAGAGATGATTTATGGGGAAAGATATGAGAATAAATTTTAAAATTTACACAAATAGAAAATCCTTGACTGATAACAAGAGGAAAGAGAAAGACATAAGGGATCCGATGAATCGTGTTATCCCATCTCAGGACCCGGAGTCAGCTACCACCATCTTCCTGCCTCATTTCTAAAAGAACTCAAGACAGCTGTCCAATAACTCTCGCTCCTTTCAGGAACTACCATCTTCTATCAAAGTATCAATCTTTCTTCCCCAGGTCTCTTCACAGAATCAAAATGCACCTTTCTTCTTTCTAAATTAAGCATGCCCAGACTGTTCAGCTAAATTATCTATAAATTGTGGGGAAAGTTGGGGTAAAACTCAAACCTCTTGGATTAAGCTACGTGTTGTCATTGCCATCCCGTCAATTTCACCACATGAGCAGAGTACAGCTGCTCCTTAAGGTTTCCAAGACCTTTCTAAGTGCCTGTCTAAGAGCCTGTCCTCTGAGGCTCCTCTGGACAGGTTCAAACTGCAAAGCTGTCAGTTGTTGTTGTTGTGAAGTGCCACTGAGTCACTTCCAACCCATAGGGACCCTGTATAAGGTTTCTAAGGAGCAACTGGTGAGCTTGAACCACCGACCTTTCGTTTCAAACCGACTCTGCAGTCTAGCACATTAACCCACAGCACCACACCAGGGCTCTTTACAATTAGTGGTCCAGGGTTTAACAATTTGTGTCATTCGGGAATGTTAATTTTTCTGTAGATCCTTAAAATCTTCATTCTGTTTAGAACGTCATACCTTGGTGCCTGTTGGCTCTCCATCACTCAGCATTTATTTACCTGCCTGGAAAGCTCCTCTTTAAGACACAATTCCAAGTTCACCTTCCTTTAGAAGTATTCCAAGATACCCTAGATACAGTTAATCACTTCTTCTATTGGGTTTCCATGTTGTTTGTTGTTGTTAAGTGCTGTTATGTTAGTTCAGACTCATAGCAACCCTGTGTAGGGTTTCTAAGGATCAGCTGATGAGTTTGAACCACCAACCTTGAGGTTCAAACTGACATTGCAGTCTACAGCTTTACCCACACCATAGACCTTTCTTTGTTATTGTTAACATATGCTTATTACCTTGTTCTTTAAGGAATGAGCAATTATCTCTGCCATTAGGCATAGATCATATACTGCATTATTCCTCTTGGGAGTTTTCAAGAAATCCTGTTCAGGACTAAAATACAGTAAGTCACCAAGAGCTGCTATGTGAACAAATACTATAAATTATTTTCTACTAATATTAATGAAACTGGCAAGTTGTTGTGTGTCACGAGTCAATTCCAACTCATGGCCCTTTCATACAGAGTAAATCTGCACCCTGGGGCTTCCTAGGCTGTAGTCTTCACAGGAGCACATCATTAGACCTTTTCTTTGGTGGACTGGCTGGTGGGTTGAACCACTGACCTTTGGTTAGCAGCTAAGCACTTAAATATTATATCATTGGGGCTTCTTGGAATTGGTTTAGGATTAAGAAAATTCACTAAACAGTATATTATTTTCTCACTATTGTAAAGATGGGTGTTTTGTTGTTGTTGTTAAGTACTGTTGAGTCAGTTGCAACCCACAGCAACCCTGTGAAGGGTTTCCAAGGAGCAGCTGGTGAGCTTGAACCATCAGCCCTGCAGTTGAAACCGACCATGCAGTCCAGAGCATGCATCTTAGTATTATATTCATACAATTCTAAAAGTAAAATAAAAAGAATGTGTTTTCCACTGTAGCTAAGAAATTAAATTTCAGATTCACCTGGTCATTATGGACACTTTACTGAGTTTTATTTTCTATACCCAGTGAAGTTGGCATAGCAGAATCACAGAAATAAAAAAGAACTTAAATTTGGAACATATTAAAAGAAATATAAAATAAACATGGTGCTAGCAATAACGATAGTGTATAGAGACAAGTAAGGAGGCCGGGTAGGGTAGTGATGGGCTGCTAACATCAAGGTCAGGAGTTCAAAACTACCAGCCGTTCCATGGGATAAAGATGAGGTTTTCTGTTCCTGTAAACACTGACAGCCTCAGAAACTCTGTAGAGGTGTTGGTGTTGGTTGTGTGCCTTAGTACTGGTTCTGACTCATAGCAACCCTTCATAGGATTTCTGATTCTAGAAGCTAAACATTAATTGTATCTGAGCTGCATGGCACTTGTGTAGGTATATGCTTAGTGCCCAGGAAAGAACTGTTTTATTTTTCTGTAAATATTTTAATGATTTTTAGCTAACCAGCTTACAAAAACACATATTGTTGTTGTTAAGTGCCTTTGAGTCAGTTTCAACTCATAGTGACTCGGTATAGGGTTTCTGAGGAGTAACTGGTGGGTTTGAACCTTATGGTTAGCAGTCCGGTGCTTATCCTACAGAGCCACACCAGTCTCTAAGTTAAGACGTTGTTGTTAAGTGTTGTAGAATTGCTTCCAACTCATAGCGACCCTGTACACTGACCTTGTGGTTCAAACTGACCTTGCAGTCCAGTGCATTAACACACAACACCACACCAGGACTCCAAATAAAGACATAATACTATACTTATCTTATTTAATTCTTATGATGGTTGATATTTTTAAACAAGACAATTATTATTTTCTCTATTTTGAATAAGATTAAAGAAAACATTTTAAAAGAGTTGCTATTGTTAAGTGCTATCAAGTGGGTTCCAATTCACAGTGTCTCTGTATAGGGTTTCTGAAAAGTGATTGGTGAATTCAAACCACCAACCTTGTTCTTCAAACCAAGCTTAAGGCCTCTTGCTTATCCTAAGCACAAAAGAAGACTTTTTCAGAATGATCTTAGTCACATAAGTGTGCTGCTTATTTATATAAACTGGGGAGGAGTGGGGTGGGCAAGCTCCCTTAATGTCCAGTTTCCTGGGTAATTTTTGGCTCATTTAGTCAGCTAGTTGACTAAATGCTTCCCGAGCATCCATCAACAACTAGGGGCTACTCACTCAGAGCAACTCTTCTCAAACATCACTGGGGATCAAGTGAAAAAACAGATTCTAATACAGCACTTCAGGGGGCCTGAAATTCCACATTCCCAACATGCTCTGTTGTTTATTGATTGACCACCTAGACCATCCAAGAAATGTAAAATAAGATGTTTCAAAAAAGACCCAATTCCAACGCATTGTTCATACGAAAACAGAACTAACATCAAACAAGACCTGTTTCTCAGTTAAAATGTGAACTCCTGTGCATATTTAAAGAATTTGAAATGCAGGCTGGACTAAATAATGAAAATGTTTACAAAGAGTAATTATCTAATGGTTTTGTAAATAGTGATAGCAGATAAAACTCTTCTTGCACAGGACTCCATGAAGAGCTATGACTTAGTTTAGTTGTTCTATTATGGTCAATTCCAGTAAGTTCCATGTAGTTGCTGTTGACTAAAATGTTTGTAAGATACTTCCACTGAAACCATGTTTTTTTCCTAAAAATTTAATGAATTTATTAAATATTGTTGCTTATTGTAAGTATTTTCTGTTTGCAGACGTGTGGAAACTGTATTTCTGTACCTGCTCTTAGGATGTACAAATCTACTTATCAGAAGTTACAGGAGTAGGATTTTCCATCTCCAAGATGGAATTTAGCAAACAAATCCCCAAAAAAGATATCGTGTGATGATTCAATACATTACTAAATCATCTTCAAAATGTCCATGCCTAGAGAAATTTTGTTGGAAACTTTACAACCCTGAAAAGAATACTGAGTAAGTCAAAGTTGTTTCCTTTTATGAGGTACTACAAAACTAGGAAACTCCAATTTATGAAAACAAAGATTTGGGGCACAATGACCACTTTCAATTCAGTTTGATTAATGATGCCTTTTTATTCCCATCTAAATTTTATGTTCTACCCAATGAAAATTCATGTTTTTAACAGCACAATAGGGAATGTGAAAACTTGGGGACACCTCTGTCCTTGACATTAGCAACAATACCTTAAAGTTCAGATTTTCTCTAAAGTTGGAAGCATCATAAATTTAAGTATAAGGTACAGTGGTTGTTTTGTTTTTTCCCACTCAGGTCAGTGCATTTTTACATAATTCTCTTCATTGGAACTTGCACTGTAGTGTTGAGAACACTCAGATTTCCAATTTATTTACCACACTCTTGCTTTAAATACAAATTAAAATATAATGTTGTTGCTGTTAAATGCTTTCAAGTGGGTTCCGACTCATAGTGATCCTGTGTAGGGTTTCCAAGGAATGACTTGTGGGTTTGAAGTGCCGACCTTGCAGTTAGCAGTCCAGGGCTTACCCTACAGTGCCACGCCAGGATTCCTAAAATGTAATAGCAACTGACAACATAGAATTATATGCTTAATAATTGACCCTATAGAGAGTTACTAAATCAAAAAATTATGCTTTCTGTTTCTTAAGCACTGTCATTGGGCATGTAATTGTCTCTTTAAAGCATCCAGCCGGCAAACATTTTATCAGTCAAGAAGCACTTCTCATCAGATATCTATATCTCCAAAGTGATAGAATAAAGATTGTTCTTTCTCAAATACCACAATTTCATGAGGCTCCATAAAATGTAAAGCACGGTCATGCTTGCCATTGTCCTAGAAAATGTTTAGCAAATTGTCTTATGTCTGACAGCAATTCCAAAAAGAAATGATATACCCACATTTTTCTGTATTCATTCTTAGGAGGGAAAAGTAGCTGAGCATTCTTAGCCAGCCTCTTCAATTTGACTGTGAGAATTCCCTTGTGCTGTGAGTTCATTCAAAGCCAGGAGTATCACTTTACACAGTTTTTCATTGTACTCAAGGGAAGTTTATGGAAATGTTACAGAAATAAGCTACAAATGGGAACCTGGCCCACTGCCAAGCTGCATCTTTCTCTCTTGTTTTAACATTTTCCCCCCTCAGAATTTAATGTGTTCTATGTCATAAGTAACTTTTATCTAAACCTAATTTTAAAAATATGAAATGTAGCAGTTATGCCTTAAAAGATAATAATAACTGCTGTTATGTACTGTAACTGCATGCCAGGTACTTTTATAAATGCTTTACATATATTAACTCATGAGTCCTCACGACAACCTCATCAAGTGGGTATTAGTATTATTCCCATTTTGTAGATGAGAAATTTAAAGACCAAAATGGTTAAAAGATTTGCCCAAGGTCACACAGCATGCAATTGGCAGACATGAGACTTGATGCTAGGCAGTCTAGCACCAGAGTCTAGACTCCTCTTAATCATTCTAATCGCAGCTGCTATAGTAACTTTATATAAATTGGAATGAATCAGAAAAGATCTATTGAGAAAAGGGGCAAGGCTTTAAACAAAAAAACAACTCCTAAATCTTACATTTAAACAATTTAAGCAATTGTGCTACAGCTTTTGTCTGTAAAACCCATAAACAGTTTTCTGTGACTCTGACTTACACAATATGAAAAAAAGAGCAGATATTACAAATAATTTTTAAAAATAAAAATTGTGACATTTATTTGGCTAGCCTATAGAGTCCTGGTGTGATGCTGTAGGATAAGCATTGGACCACAAGGTTGGTTTGAAGTACAAGGTCGGTTTGAACTGCAAGGTCAGTGGTTCAAGCTCACCAGCAGCTCCTTGGAAACCATATACAGAGTCCCTATGAGTCAGAATTTACTCAATGTCACTGAACAACAAAATTCCTCGCTTTATAATAATAATGGATTTTGTTTTGTCAGAGTTGCTCTCTATGGGTTGACATAAAACCAGGAAATAAAAGAAGAGAAAAAAAGACACTAGGAAGAAAAATATTCTTCAAAATTATCATTCACATGACTGCATGACATGGTGCATACAGTGGTGGTGGTGGTTATGTGCCATGGAGTCAGTTCTGACTCACAGTGACCCTGTATAGGGTTTCTGAGGCTATAAATCTTTACAGGAGCAGAAAAACCTCATCATTCTCCTGAGGAACAGCTGGTAGTTTCAAACTGCTGACCTTAAGGTTCACAGCCCAACTTGTAACCACTACGGTACCAGAGCTCCTTATACAATGGTATGTTGTTGTTGTTAAGTGCCGTCAAGTCGGTTCTGACCCATAGTGACCCTGAACAGGGTTTCCGAGGCTGTAAATCTTTACAGGAGTTAGAAAGCCTCATCTTTCTCCCGTGGAGCAGCTGGTAGTTTCGAACTGCTCACCTTGCCGTTCCCAGCCCGATTAATAACCACTACGCTACTAGAGCTCCTTATACAATGGTATACTTACTCATTAAATTAAGATTGGAAATAGGATTCCTCATGAGGTTACTGAGCCTTCTAGGTTTGATAGGAAGCCTAAAAACAGGAACATATTTAACATGTTTTTCCTTTATGAGTAGAGTTTGGCTGCACAAAAGATTCACAGCCAAAAATTCTTGAACTGTACTCCCAGTTCTGACACTGACTTGCTCAGTGACCTTGACAAACTGCCAGGCCACTGTGATTTCATTTCCTCCTCTTCAAAATTAGTAGACGGCTTACCTACATCCCAGATGTTGGAGACTTAATTAATGTCAGCGTTTGTGTAAAAATGAAATGCTGTTACCCAATAAATGCCAAGTAATCCAGATTTTATACCCCTACTTTTGGCAGATGCCATAAAATAGAGTCCTTGTGGGCTGCTATAAGGGGTGGACTGTTTACCTCAAGGTCAGTGGTTCAGACCCACCTGCTGCTCCTTGGAAACCCTATATAGGGTTGCTGTGAGTCTGAACAGACTTGATAGCACACAACAACAACATAGAATAGAAGGGAAACAGACACCAAAACAATGGCTATGGCCAACATTAATATACTAAAAGTGTGGATAACAGAGGAAATTCCTGAACCTTTCTTTGCAGTATTTTGTTTTTTTGTTTTAGTTGAAGCAATCTTGGAGTCCTGGTATGGCGCTGTGGGTTAATGAGATGGACTGCAAAGTTGGTTTGAACTGCTAGGTTGCTAAATTGGCAACTCAAGCTCACCAGGTGCTCTTCAGAAACCCTATCTATCCTGGGTCCCTATGAGTCAGAACCAACTCAATGGCACTTAACAACAATAGGCTACACTAGCAATTGTTGTTGTTGTTGTTGTTAAGTGCCATCGAGTTGGTTCCGACCCATAGCGACCCTGTACAGGGTTTCCGAGGGTGTAAATCTTTACAGGAGTAGAAAGCCTCATCTTTCTCCCG
>NW_006408682.1:2561053-2582873 GCF_000296735.1 Chrysochloris asiatica
ATATATACTGTGTTTGTGGTAAAAGTTTACAAAGCAAATTGTTGTTGTTGTTAGGTGCCATCAAGTTGGTTCTGACTCATAGTGACACTGTGTATAACAGAAGGAATCATGCTACACTTGAGTCCATTGCTGCTGCCACTGTGCCAACCATCTTATTGGGGGTCTTCCTGTTTGTCACTGACCCTTCACTTTACCAAACATGATGTTCTTCTCCAAGGACTGGTCCCTCCTGATAGCATGCCCAAATTTCCGGAGATGAAGTTTTACTATACTTGCTACTAAGGAGCATCCTAGCTGTACTTCTTCCAAAACAGAAATATATGTTCTTCTGGCAGTCCATGATAATTTCAGTGTTCTTCACCAACATCCTAATCCAAATGCTTTGATTCTCTACAGTCTTCTTTATTCATTGACCAACTTTCACATGCATATGAGGACACTAAATACCATGGTTTGGGACAGGCACACCTTAGTCCTCAAACTGGCATCTTTGCTCTTTAACACTTTAAAGAGGTCTTTTGCAGTAGATTTGCCTACTGTTGTACACCATTTGATTTCTTGACTGTTGCTTTCATAAGCATTGATTACAGATCCAAGCAAATTGAAGTCTATGACAACTTCAATTTTTACTCCATTTACCATGTTGTTATTTATTGATACAGTTGTGAGGATTTTCAGTTTCTTTAGATTGAGTTGCAATCCATACTTAAGGCTGCAGTCTTTGATCTTCATCAGTAAGCATTTCAAGTCTTCTTTGCTTACAGCAAGCAATGTTATTTCATCTGCATATCACAGGTTATTAATGAGTCTGACTTCAATCTTCATGCCATACTTAGTTTCTCTGATTATTTGCTCAGTATACGGATTGAATGTTGTTGTTAAGTGCTGTGGAGTTCGTTCTGCTTCATATACACCATTTATAGGGTTTCTAAGGAGTAGTTGGTGGGTTTAAACTGTTGACCTTGTGGTTAACAGTCCAGTGTTTATCCTACAGCTCCATTGTGAAAATAAATAAATAAATAACGGGCCTTACATACACCTATCTGGATTTTAAACCATTCAGAATCTCCTTGTTCTGTTTGAATGTCTGCCTCTTCATGAGCATCTCATGAGCACAATGGAATGTTCTGGAATACCCAATTTTTATAATATTATCCATAATTTTTTATGAGCTACACAGTCTAAAGCCTTTGCATAGTCAATGAATCACAAGTAAACATCTTTCTTGTATTTTCTGCTTTCAACTAAGATCCATCTAACATCAACTATGATATCTCTAATTCTACAACCTATTCTGAATCATGCTTGAATTTCAGGAAGCTCCTGGTTAACGTAGTGTTGCAATCATTTAAAAATTATCTTCAGCAAAATTTTACTTGCATGTGATATTAATGATATTGTTCAATTATTTCCACATTCCATTGGGTCACTTTTGTTTGGAATGGGTACAAACATGGATCGCTTCCAATGAGTGGCCAGGTAGCTGTCTTGCAGAGTTCTTGACAAAGATGAGTGAATACCTGTAATGTTACATCAGTCTGTTGAAACTTTTCTATCAACTTTTCTATCTATGAATTCTGTCAATTCCTGGAGCCTTATTTTTCACCAATAACTTCTGTAGAGCTTGAACTTTGTCCTTCAGTACAATGGGTTCTGGAACATATGGTACCTCTTGAAATCACTGAACATGAGTCAATTCTTTTTTACACTGACTCTGTGCATTCCTTCCATATTCTTTTGATGTTTCCAGATTCATTCAGTATTTTGCCCCTTGCTGTTGCTGCTCTTAAATGCCACTGAGTCAATTCCAACTCACAGCAAGGTTGTAAAGGCTTTCCAAGGAGTGGCTGGTAGATTTTAACCTACCACCTTGTGGTTAACAGTCCAGTGCTTATCCTATGGTACCACACTAGAACTCCTTGATACTGTACTTTCGTATCTTTTCTTTCATTCACCTTGAGAAATGAACAGCTTCTTTCAGAAAAAATAGTTTGTCATTGAACATATTGGGTTTTTTTGTTCCAAATTTGTATTGTGAATTGAGTGATAGTTTACAATGGAGAACATCACTTTACTCTCCTCATTTCATTGCAATGATTACAATCTTCTCTGTGCATCATCATTCAACAGTATTTGTTTCTATTCGCTCTGCATTTTGGTGGGGGGAAGGGGAAATGTACAGAAAAACACTCAGGATTTTTTTGTTTTACTGATTTAAACAATCAAATGGCATAGTCTATAAGACTGCCTACTTGTGGCCAGTACACAGCCTTTCTCTTTCCATGAGTCTAGAGACTTCAGCTGCTCTATCTCTCCATGTCCTTATCTCTGCTTCCATGTCTGGTGTCGCTGTTTCTCTGGATTGGGTCCCACATTCCACTCATTCTGTTCTCCCTTGATGGTCCTAGTGTCCTCTGTGCCTGGAATGTAAGATTAACTGGTTGGTTGATTAAGTACCCTGGAGTCAGTTCTGACTTATAATGACTGTGCACAGGGTTTCTGAGGCTGTAAATCTTTACGGGAGCAGAATGTCTCATCTTTCTCCCACGGAACTGCTGGTAGTTTCAAACTGCTGAACTTGAGGTTGGCAGCCCAACTTGTAACCACTATGTTACCAGAGCTCCTTAAGATTAACTACTCCCCCTTTTTATTATGAAACTTCTAACTTTACTGTGTGACAGTAGCAATTAGTCATGATAACAATTATGCACTACTGAATCATAAAAATCTTATCCCCATCTCCTTTCACCAGACTTGTCTAGAGAAGACAAAAACTATTCAGTGGGGATTCTGCCTTCCCCAATACACTAAGAAACTAAATTTCCTCTTGAAAACTTGTAAGCCAGTCACTTTGTGCCTGCCTGTAGGTTGTTGTTAAGTGCCGTAAAGTCAGTTCCGACCCATAACAACCATGTATAACATTTCCTAGGAGTGGCTGGTGAGCTTGAACCACCCATATTACAGCCTCATACCAACTTTGCTGTCCAGTGCATTAACCCACAGTGCCACACAGGACTTTATATAGCGCCCCCCCCCCCATTTTAGGTAGCCAATAATTAAGTTGCCTGTTCCTATCAACCCTGAATACAGAAGGGATAGGATTGATCCTTGATGTGAAGACTCCTTCACTCTCAAATAACAACAACATATCAGTAAGTATAGGTCAAATTCTTCAAATTGTAGCAATTTACACCAGTTTCCTTGATCAAAAATTATTTTTTATCTTCCTCTAGTTGAGTTCTGATCATCAAGCCATTGAAGGTAGGTCAAATGGATACTATCTACAAATTTGGGCATTCATGTGCATCTCCCCATCACTTCATATAAGCTGGATACATTGCTCTCAGCTGTAGCCCTCCATGGTTTGTCCTTGTCCATGGGCTGAGAATTCCCCAGGTCTCACCACACTTTGGGTCAGCCAGCCCTTCCTATTCTCCCTCTCATCTCCAGGTAGACAGGAGTCTATGGAACGTGGTCAAACTCAGCCCGTATCTTCATTGCTGCCTTTCCCCCTCTTCCACTCACCAGTAAACCAATGTGGTTGCCAGCAAGCTTACATGCCTGCTCTTCTGTTCCCTTTGAATTTCAGTCTTAGAGAGGGGTTTGTCCTGAAGGGACTTGACTGCTTGCCTTGAATGCTCCCTGGAAAACAACTTGCTTGTTCTTGTAGTAGCCTATCAGATTGCCAATTTTGTTTTTGCTTTTTCCTGCTGGTCTTTCTTTCAAGAAATATCTTCTAGTCCTTTTGCTGCTCTAGGCTGGTCTGCTTTTCCTTTCAAGTGGGAATGTCCAACCTCAACAGGTTCTGGATGGGGCTCAGGATTCCACCTAAGGTCCTAAACACTACAAAGGCTCCGCAAGAAGCCTATTTCACTGGGCAAGTTCTAGAATACAATTTAGGTATTACAGCTGATGACAGGATTACAGACTTTCTTTTGCATGCTTCCTGATAGTCCTTTCTATCTCATTCAAGTGTATATTTTACAGTAGTGGTTATTGTTGTTGTTAAGTGCCATCGAGTTGGTTCCGACCCAGAGTGACCCAGTACAGAATTTCTGAGGAGCAGCTGGTAAGCCTGAACTGCTGATCTTGCAGTTCAAACAGATTTGATGTCTGGCGCATTAACCCACAGTGCCACACCAGGCCTCCATTTTACAATAGTAAGAAAGGGAAATCAATATTCATAAGACAGTCAAGCATTTTAACATTATTTCCCCTGTTTTACCCATTTAGCCTAGGCCTCAATCCCTGTATCACAGAGCCCTGCTGTTCAAAGTTTAAGCATACATTACTATTTATGTCTGTCCCATTTAGCCCATACAAACCTGTCTGTGTTACCCTAGCTACCTTGTTCTTCCATCCTTCTTCCACTTCTTGTATATTGCCATCCTCAACACCGGAAGTACATCTATCCCCTACCCTGTATTCTATCGTCCCCTCCGTCTGTTCTCTCCCCCTCCCCCATTTTTTTTTTTTTTTTTCCTGGTAGGATGGGTACCTTTTATTAAGCGTTTACAATAATGGTCTTATTCAATATTTGTCTTTTTGTGACTGACTAATTTCATTCAGCACAATGTCCTCAAGGTTCATCCATGTTATGTGGTGGTTTGCAGCTTCATTGTTATTCTTCAAGGTAGCATAATATTCCATTGTGTTTGTATATCCATTCTTCCACTGATGGGCACTTAGGCTGTCTCCATCTTTTTTTTTTTTTTTTTTTACGTTTTATTGTGACTTACGTGATAGTTTACATGGGAGAACATTAGCTTTACATTCATCCTATCATATATTGTTTCATTGCCATGGTTACAATCCCTCCATGCATCATCAACCAACCAAAGGGCAAGCCTGCTCCCCAGTCATCAGCACACAGTTCCTCTCCCTCTCTGGGTGTAAAGTCCCCAGCCACTCCATCTCTCCATGTCATCATCTCTGCCTCCATCTATGGCGTCACTGCTTTTCTGGGTAGGGTCCCGCTCTCTGCTCTTCTTCCTTGATGGTCCTAGGGACCTCCGCTCCTAGACAGCAAAGTCAACCACTCCCATCCTTTTGCTACAGAACATCTACCTTTACATTTCCAACCCTCACAATCAGTCCTGATAACAATTATTCACTATTATATCACAAGACACCTATTTGCATCTCCTTTCATCAGCCCCGCCCAGACAGACTGGATACTTACTCAGTGGAGATTCTACCTTCCTCCATACCCTCTGGATCTAGGCTCCCTCTTAAAAGCTTGTAAGCCAGTCACTTCTTGCCTTTGTAGTCTTCCCCTTTTGTATAACCAATGTCCAAGTCGCCCATCCCTGTCTACTCTGTGTATGGAGGGGGTGGAAATGATCCTTGCTGTAAAGATTTTTTCCCTCTTTTGAGCTACTGCATCCATAGGTGTAGGTCAAGTTCATTAAATTGTATCAGATTACTCCTTTTTTTCTCTTCTTTCTTATTCTAGTTGAGTTCTGATCTGTTTCCATCTTTTGCTATTGTGAATAGTGCTGCTATGAACATTGGTATGCATATATCTACTCATGTTATGGCTCATATTTATTGTGGATATATACCAAGTAGAGCAATTTCTGGATCATATGATATTTCTATTTCCAACTTTCCAATAATGTGCCGTACTGTTTCCAGAGTTGTTGAACCATTTTGCATTCCCACCAGCAATTAGGAGGGTCTCAGTCTCTCCGCATCCTCACCAGCACTTATCGACCTCTGCTATTTTGAACTTCCCTGTTATTGCTCATGTAAGATGATATCTCACTATTGTTTTGATTTGCATCTCTCTAATGGTTAATGTTCAATCATTTCAAGAGCCAATGATACTGAAAGAGGAAGTCTAAGGTACATTGAAGGAATTGGCAAAGGACAAGGCACCAGAAATTGATGGAATAAAAATTGAAATCTTTCAAGAAAGTGAGGCAGCACAAGAGGCACTCACTCATCTCTGCCAAGAAATTTGGAAGACAACTATCTGGCCAAATGATGGGAAGAGATCCAGATTTGTGCCCATTCCAAAGAGAGGTGACCCAATGGAATGCAGAAATCACTGGACCATCTCTTTGATATCACATGTGGGTAAAGTTTTACTAAAGGTAATACAGAAATCACTGCAAGCATACATTGACAGAGAACTTCCAGAGGTTCAAGCTGGATTCAAGAGAGGCCGTGGAATGAGGGATATCATTGCTGATGTGTGATGGATCTTGGCTGAAAGCAGAGAATATCAGAAAGATGTTTACCCGTGCTTTATTGATTATGCAAAGGCTTTCAATTGTGTGGATCATGACAAGCAATGGACAACATTGCGAAGTCTGAGTATTTCTGAACACTTAATTGTGCTCATGAGGAATCTGTACCTGGACTAAGAGGCAGTTGTTCGAACAGAACATGGGAACACTGAATGGTTTAAAATTAAGAAGGTGTGTGAAAAGGTTGTATTCTTTCACCATACTTATTCAACCTGTATGCTGAGCAAATAATCTGAGAAGTTGGGTTATATGAAGAAGAATGTGGCATCAGGATTGGAGGAAAACTCATTAACAACCTTCGATAGGCAGATGATACAACCTTGCTTGCTGAAAGTGAAGAGGACTTAGATGATTAGAGACCAATAGCTGAATCTTACATGACAGCTTGCAGGTTTTTAAGACCTAAGAAATTATTCACCAAGCTAGCATGTGAAATAATACTTTTATGATCTATAGTGTATCAATTGACTGAGTTGCTCCACTAAACTCTGGTCTTAAACCCTCAATTCCAGTAAGTCAATCCCATGTGATATTAAATTATGTCTAGGAAGTTTCCATGGCTGTGTTCTTTATGTGCTTTGTTTTATACATGAATATAATATCAGCACATATGGACGTATATATGCATATATCTACTGGTGTGGTGAGTCCTTGTGTGGCACTGTGTGATCTTGACTACAAAGTCAATATGAATCACAAGGTTGGCAGGGGAAACCCACAAGCCACTGTTGGAAAACCTATACAGGGTCACCCTGAATAAGAACCAACTGAAAACACTTAACAACAGCAACAACACTGGTGTGGCACTATAGAATAAGCACTGAACTGTGAATCACAAGGTCAGCAGTACAAACCAACCAGTCATTCCTTGGAAACCCTATACAGAGTCTATATCAGAACCAACATGATGGCACTTAACAACAGCAACAACAACACTGATATATTAGAGCCCTGATGTGGCATTGTAAGGTAAGCACTGGACTTGTAACAGCAAGATTGAGTTTCTATGAGTCAGATCCAACTTGGCAGCACTTAACAACAAAACAACAGCTGATACATTTATGCATGCATACCCATATGTTTATATTTACCTTCTTCTAGATCTAGATCTAGATCAAGGAGCTCAGGTAGCATAGTGATTACAAGACTGGCGGGTAAACTCAAGGTCAGCAGTTCGAAACTGCCAACTGTTCCATGCGAGAAAGATGAGGCTTTCTGCTCCCATAAAGATTCACAGCCTTGGAAACTCTATGCAGAGTCACTATGAGTCAGAACTGACTGCATGGCATACCACACATATATGTGGTAGTCCTAGTGTGGTACTGCAGGATAATGCACAGGACCACAAGGTTGGTGTGAGTTTCAGAGTTGGTGGCTCAAACTTACCTCAGAAACTCTTTGCAGGACCACTGTGAGTTGGAATTAACTCAATGGCGTGTAACAGCAGCCACAACATAAAAAATGTATTTGGGAGTATGGTGGCTCATCTTTATTCTTTATTGTTAGCTCTGGACTGCTAACGAGGTTGGCAGTTCAAGTCCACCAGGCCAACTATGAAAGAAAGATGAGGCTTTCTATTCCCATAAAGATTTTAAGTCTTTGAAATCCTATTCAGAGTTGGTAAGAGTTTTTGAACAACTTGATTATAATACTCAACAACATACATATTGAGAGTGCAGTGACTCTGTAGGCTAAGCATTAGACTATGAACCATAAGGTTGGTGGTTTGAGGCCCCAGTCACTCTGAGGGAGAAAGATGAGGCTTTCTTCTCCCACAAACATTTAAAGCCTCAGAAATCCTGAATTTTGAGTTGGGACCATTAGGCAGCACTTAACAATAGCAGCAACTGATCTATGTAGCAACACACATATTTTTACTTGTCATTACTATTGCTGCAATATTGTATATATTATAGTACTTACAAAATTGTTCCGTATTATTATGTGCTTCTTAATGTCATCATTTACCTTATGCTGATTTCACACTTATTCAGTATTGCATTTCCCATTACCAATACTAACAAGTGACTACTATATAGAAGGAGTCCTGATGTGGCACTGCTGGTTAATGCGCTGGACCGCAAGGTCGGTTTGAACTGCAAGGCCAGTGGTTCAAGCTCACCAGCCACTCCTCAAAAACCCCATACAGGGTTGCTATGGGTCGGAACTGACTCAGTGGCACATAACAACAACTGTATAGAAAGTGATTCCCTCTCATTTTCCTTTTCACCACCAAAGAACATTGCTTGTCTTCATTGGTTCTTGTCTTTTCATAATAGATCATAACAATATTTATCTTTTTGTGTTTGACTTATTTTACTTGGCATAACATCCTCCAGATTCAGCCGTGTTCTAAGTTAACTGTGGACTCATCATTATTCTATATCATTGTAAAGTACGTGTAGTTGTGTGATATATGTACCATATTTTGTTCATCCACTCACCCATTTATGGGCATTTAGGTTACTTCCATCTTTTTTTCTCTTATGAATAATGTTTCAGTGAACTTGGGTGTGTGTAAGCTTTTTCATGTCACTACTTATATCTGTAGGGATATGCCTAGGAGTGGGATTGCTGGACCGATTTCATTTTTGCTTTTTAAAGAACCATCACATTGTTTTCCATAGTGGCTGTTTACAATCCTACCAGCCATGGATAAGGGGTTGCAACCTCCCCTCAACCTTACCAGCATTTATTACTTTCTGTTAATTTGATCAGTGACATATTTTGTGGGGGTAAGATGCTATCTCACTGTAGTTTTGAATTGTAGCTCGATAATGACAAATGATTACTAGCATCTTTTCATGTGTTTCCTGGCCACTTGAATGTCCTCTTTGGTGAAACATCTATTCATGTCTTTTGCCTTATTTGATATGATGCCTTAACATGTATATTATTGCCAAAGATATTTTCCCAGTCTGTAAGATCTCATTTTAGTCTTTTTTCAAAGTTTTAGATGAGCATGTGTATCTAAGTTTAGGTGGCCCCAGTTATGTAACTTGTCCTATATTTGTGTGCGTATGTTGTTGTGAATGTTGTTAAGTGCTGTTGAGTTGGTTAGGACTCCATGACCCTGTATAGGGTTTCCAAGGAGCAGTTGTTGGGATTTAACTGCTGACCTTGTTTTTTGCAGTCCAGTGCTGATACTACAGTACCACACTGGGAGTCCTTGTCTGTATACAGTTGTCTTTAGTAATTTATTTCTATAGAAAATTTGGTACCATCGTAGTTTTCTTGTACTATCTACAAGGAACTTGATAGTTTTAGCTTTAATATTTAAGTCTGTGATATGTTTTAATTTTATTTTTGTATATGATATGAAATATGGATCCTGTTTCATTGCTTACAAGTTCATATTTTTGTAGCACCATTCATTAAAGAGACTGTTTCTTTGCTATCAAATGGGCATTGACCCTTTAATGGAATTCAGCTACTCATAGATAAATGAATTTACTTCTGAGTTCTCAATTCTGATCCATTGGTCTATGTGTCTGTCATTGAATCAGTGCCATTCTCCTTTGATTACTGTAGCTGTATTGTATGTTTTGATACCAGGAAGCATGAAGTCTCCTTTTGTTTCTCTTCCTCAGCATTGGTTGGATATTCAGGGTCTCTTTCCACATGAAAATGGTGATGTTCACCCATTTTAATAAAGAACAATGTTGAAATTTGGATCAGAATTGCATTATATCTATGCATTATTTTGGATACTATTGACATTTTCACAATGCTAAATCTTCCAATCCACATGCATGGGGTGGTCTACCATTTACATGGGGTGGTCTCTTTACATTTCTGGCAGTAGTGTTTTATCGTTTTCACTGTGTAAGTCTTTTACATTACTGGTTTGGAGATTTACTTCTGAGAAAATACCCACTGAAAACCCTGTGGAGCCAAGTTCTACTCTGAAACATATGAGGTCACCATGATCCAAATAACAACTGATTTGAAACAAATTCTTTGAGTTTTAATTCTGAAAATCAGTCAATGAAAACTTTGTGGACCACAGTAGTCCAATATTCACCTGATCATAGGGAAGGCTCATGCAATGGTTCATTCCATTTGCATGGGATTGTCACCAGTTGGGGTCTGATTTGACAATAGTTAACAACAATGATAATAACAACAGAATGAGAATTAGGTCATAACTTTAACCCCCAGTGAAACTGTTGTTCCACTATGGTTCATAAACAAAGATAACATATCTATGACATCAATCAGTCATCTTGGAAATGCATGTTGTGAATTAAAGGAAGAATAAGAACCATAGCAGCCCATATGCCTGGAATTCTCTTTAGACATGTGGATAATGAGACTCTTGTTTCTCATAGTTTGGACATGTTGTCAAGAGGGACTGGTTTCTGGAGAAGGACATCATTCTTGGTAAAAGGAGTGTCAGAGAAAAAGAAGAAAACTCCAGTGAGATGGAATGTCTCAGTGGCGGTAATAACAGGCTCAAATATAACAATTGTGAAAATGGACAGGACCGGACAGTGTTTCATTCTGTGTGTATAGGGTATCTCTGGGTTGGAAACAACAACAGCAACAAGAATTATAGATCACGTGACTCTATTCATATTGTTGTTGTTGTTGTTAAGTGCTGTTGAGTCGGTTCCGACCCATAGTGACCCTGAACAGGGTTTCTGAGGCTGTAAATTTTTACAGGAGAAGAAAGCCTCATCTTTCTCTCATGAAGAAGCTGGTAGTTTCGAATTGCTGACCTTGCGGTTCGCAGCCCGATTCGTAACAACTAGGCTACCAGATGTCCTTGAGGGAAAAACACAGTATTTCTGTCTTAGGTTTTGCCATCGCCCATCTGTGTTGTGTCTAGCAACCCATTTAATTAATCATTAATTTCATCTATATGAATGACCATCTATTGAGTTTTATATGTGATGAGGGCAGTGCATGACAGTTTGTGTTCAACTATTACCCTAAAGGTTAGCTATTTGTACACACCAAGAGGGGCCACAGAAGAAAGTCCTGATGTGCCATGAGTCCAATCAAGAAAATCCTATGGAGCACTTCTCTCTGCAACACAGGGAGTAACCATAAGTTGGAATAAACTTGATGTAAATGATGACTATGAAGCACTGTGCTAGGTAGGCACTAAGAATATTAACGAGGAAGGCATAAAACTGCCTTGTTATGGTACGCTATTCTCTAAAATGGAATAGAAACATTAAGGAAGTATTTATAATATTAAATTCTCACCAAAGGGTAATTTCTGGGAGAGCTAATATTTGATAGAAGCCAGGGAATGTTTCTCTAAGATATCAAGTACAATTTGATGGTGCAGAAGAAATGGCGCCAGATAGAGTTACATACACAAAGAACACAAAAATGAGAGGTCATAGAGTTCCGTTTGTCTAGATCTCATACTGAAGTAATATAAGAAGGGAAAAGCAGTCAATTTTAAGGAAATTGAGAACTTATTTAAGATTTTGTATAGAGATATGATTGTATGATTACATACGCGGCCAGAAGAAAAAGAAATCTGTACTGGAAGAAGTATAGGCATAAATCTCCTTAGAAGACAGGTCGGACTTTGTCTCTCATACTTCATACATATTATCAGTAGGAACCAGTCCCTAGAGTAGAAAAACATCATGCTTGGTAGAGTAGATGGTCAGTGAAAAATAGGAAGATCCCCAATGAGATGAATTAGCACAGTGGTAACATCAATGGACTCAAGTATTTTCAGATTTTTTTATCCTCTTTTTTGCTTGCTCTTCTAAGCAATATTAAGGGATTTGTCTTCTAGCTTGCTGGTTCTGACTTCCATGTCTACAATTCCACTCCTTTGCCATTTCAGTGTATTGTCCCTTTCTGATATTTTATTATTAATCATTTGGACCTCTTTTTGCATGTTTTGAATTATTTCCAATGCTATTTCTATTTTATTTGATTGTTCCTATAGCGCTTTCCTGATTTCTTCCTTTGTTTTTTCTCAATTCCTCTGTGGATCATTTGGATGCGCCTTAATATCACTCTCCTGAAATTCCTTCTCAGGCAGTTCCAAAGTCTGCCCTCCTTCCCATGGGAAGTCTAAGTCTACCTATAGCTAATTTGTTTCAGTTATTCTATCTTGTTTCTAGTCATATATCAACATCTTCAACAGTCTCTTGGGCATCTTTAATAATTATATGTGCTTTCATTAGTTAGGTGAATGTATGTTGATATATTATTAAGCTTTCTGGTTGCCTTCAGGCAGATGTAATCAGGAGACGGGCTTCCCCTCTCACTTTCCTTATTACTCAACTCAGAGAAACTGTAGCAGGTGTTGGCTGTCTATCTGGTGTCTAACAGCTGGTATTGGCTCTTGCCAGGATGGTGGGACAAGTGCTGTCTCTTCTTGGGTAACACAGGAAGAGAAAGAGCACCTCCACCGCCAAGGTAAAAGGGGAACCAAAAACACACAAAATAAAACAACAATAAAAACAAAAACACAGATTGGATACTACAGTCTATAATCACACACACAAAAAAGAAATATAGCAAAATATGAGTATGACTTTAATGCCCCTTGCTCAGGCTGTAGTTGTTCTGGGAGACCATTCTGGTTTAAGCAGTTCCTGTTAAACTCTTCTTGGATTCTGCACACTGTAGTGTTTGCTGAGCAGTTCTGTGTACATGTGTAGTAGAACCCTCCAGGGGTTGGGGGTGGGTGTCTACTCGCTCAGGCACCCCCTCTAGATACCAGAGTGGAGGTGCACAGATAATAAGAGACCAATGAACAGGAAAAAAAAAAAAAAAGGTTCACACCTTTATCTCCTATGATCGGTCAAACCTCTGTGATGGGAGCACTACTCTGATTCTGCTCCATCATGCCCAAGATGGCTGCACCGGCACCCACTGGCAGCCTCAGATCAGAACATACCACTTTTCTTGCATCTGCTACAAATCTCACTAGCAGTAAGCCTTTGATCCTTCTAAATATTCCTTTATATGTAGTTCAGAGTTCTGGGACTCTTCCCTGAACATGTTTCATCCAGTATTCTGTTATTACTATTGGAGGTCTGTACTGCACTTCTCCCTAATCCAGCATCAAGTCCCATCCAACCAGTCCATGTACTTTTAATATTCTCCTCCAACACTATAATTAAAATGCCTCAATCCTTCTACAATCTTCCTTAGTCTTTGTCCAACTTTCACATGCTTATGTGGCTATTGAAATGACCATGTCTTGGATCAGGCATGGCTTAGTTCTCATATTGACATCTTTATTCTTGAACATGTTAAAGAGGTCTTGTGCAACAGATTTGCGTAATGCAATATATAGTTTGATTTCTTGACTGCTGCTTCTATGATGTTTAATAGTTGATCTGAACAAAATGAAGTTTTTGACAGCTTCCATTTTTATCCATTTATGTTGATGTTACTTTTTGTTCCAGTGGTGAGAATTTTTGTTTTCTTCACAATGAAGTACAACACATACTGAAGGCTGTGGTCTTTGATCTTCATCAGTAACTATTTTAAGTCCTTTTCATTTTCAACAAACTTGTATCCACTACATATCACAGGTTGTTACTGAGTCTTCCTTGAATCCTCATGCCATGTTCTTCTTCATGTAATCCATTTTTTCAGATCATTTGCTCAGCATACAGATTGAATAAGTACAGTGAAAGAATATAACCCTGCTGCACAAGTTTCCTAATTTAAAATTATTCAGTATCCCTTGTTCTATTCAAATGACTGTCTCTTGGACTGATTAGCACAATTAACTGCTGCTGAATACTCATGCTTCCCAATGTTGTATATAATTTATCTTGATCCATACAATCAACATCCTTTGCATATTCAATAAAGCACAGTCCTGGTGTGTCACTGTAGAATAAGCACTAGACTGCTGAAGGTCAGTGATTCAAACTCACTAGATGATCTTCAGTAACCTTACACAGGGTCACTGTGAGTCAGAACCAAGTCAATGGCACTTAAAATATACAGATTGATTAAGTATGTAAAATGATATAAACCTGATGCATACCTTTCCTGACTTTAGACCATTCAGAATCTGAATGTTTTCCAATTATAACTAATTATATCACTGATATTTTTCTCTCCATGTTTACCTATAACATTGATACTTATATTGAAACAGTCTTTATATATTATTTTGCTATATTTAATGTAACTTTTATGCTTTTAAACACTCCTTCTTTAAAATTAAAACATTTTATCTGTTTTCAGTAATGTATATATACAGGCAGTGCACATTCAAATAAGCAAAAGCATTTATTCTACCATGCCACACTTATCCTACAGTGCAGCACTGTAGCATAAGACACGACTACAGGTTGGTTTGAACTGTAAGGTCGGTGGTTCAAACTCACCAGCTGCTCCTCTGAAAACCTATATAGAATTACTATAGGTCAGGAACTGACTCAACCTGCACTTAACAACAACAGCAAAACATTTTTCTGATATTTTCTTTTATCAGCCAAGATGCTTGTGACATCAGCAATGATATCCCAGGCTCCACATCCTCATCTAAATCCAGCTTGTACCTCTGACAGTTCTCTGTCAATGTAAGCAGCCATTTTTTGATAATCTGAGGCAAAATTTTACTTGTACGAGATACTCATAATATTGTCTGATTACTTCTGCATTTGGTTGGGTCACCTCTCTTTGGAATGGACACAAATATGTATCTCTTCCAATTAGTTGGCCAGGTAGCTGTCTTCCAAATTTCTTGGCATAAATTAGTGAATGCCTCTGGCATCACATCAGTTTTCTGAAAGATTTCAATTTGTATTCCATCAATTCTTTCAGTGTACGTTGAACTTCTTCCTTCAGTATCATTGGCTTTTGATCACATGTTACCTCTTGAAATGGTTGAACATTGACCATTGAACAATAATTTTTGGTACAATGATTGTGGATTCCTTCTGTCTTCTTTTGCTGCTTTCTGTATTTTGCTCATAGAATCCTTCAATATTACAATTGAGGTCTGAGTTTTTTCTTCAGTTCCCTCCACTTGAAAAATGTTGAGCATGCTCTTCCCTTTTGATCTTTGCACATTTCACAATAATATTTACCTTTGTCTTCTCGAACTGCCCTTTGAAATTTTCTACTCAGTTCTTCTACCTCCTCATTTCTTCCATTTGCTTTAGCATATTTACGCTGGAAAGCTAGTTTCAGTGTCTCTTCTGACATCATTTTGGTTTGTTTCTTCTTTCTTATATTCTTAATGACCTTTTGCTTTCCTCCTATATGATGTTCTTGATGCCATCCCACAACTCTTGTGGACTTCAGTCTTTAGTGTCTAATTCATCGAATGTTTTAATGTAAATTCAGGTCGTATGTGTTCAAGGTCACATTTTGGCTCTCGCACACTTGTTTTAATTTTATTAGGCATCAGCCTGAACTTGCATAGAAGCAATTGATGGGCTGTTTTACAGTCTGTCCTGGTCTTATTTTGACTGATGGTATGGAACTTTTCCACTGTCTCTGTACACAGAGCTAATCTATTTGATTTTTGTGTAATGTCCACATATATAGTCATCTTTTATGTTGTTTAAAAAGGTATAAAGGTATTTGTAACAAAGAAGTCATTGGTCTTGTAAAATTCTAGCATGTAATCTCCTGTATAGTCTGTATCACCAAGGCCATTTTTTTCCAAGTACTGATCTCTTTTTGGTGTTTCCAACCTTAGCATTATAATCACCTGTAATTATCATTGAATCTTGATTACATGTTTGATCAATTTCATATTGAAAATTTTGGTAGAATTCTTTGATTTCATCTTCACTGGTTTTGATGGTTGGCATGGAGATTTGAATAATAGTGGTATTAATTGTTTCATTAAGATTACAGCTTTAAAAAAAACCTGTGGGACCTTTCTACTCTGTCCTGTAGTGTTACTATGACTGGGAATATAATGGATGGCACATAAACAACATATTTATCACTGAGATAACTAGTCAAAACTGACCTCAAATAGTTTTTATAATTTTGTTCAATTTTATATTATATAGCCTGCTATTGGTTTTAGAACTGTATTATCTGGTTCCAGTTTAGGTTTGGCTAGTGATTCAAACGTTTAAAATATGATTTTATCATAGAACAAATTCTATTTGTCTTAAACCCAAACAAAACCATTTTGTTTATAATAATTAAGAATACTTCCAATTGATTACTTCTGGCTTAGAGTCAGGAGAAGAAAAGACACTCAGGGGAGGTTCCTCTAAGGAGGCATGAAAACAACAGAGAAGGGGCTTTATTGTAACGGTTCCACAGCTTTGGATCTAATATAAATTGTGTGGCATCAATTTTGGCACCCTCCTGTGGAGAATTCCGACTGTGGTGGGAATACACTGTGATTTCTGAATCGATCACGATGCTACCTCTGGTCCCCTCAGCCTGGACTGAGATCAGAGGGCAGGGCCACAGCTGAGCTGATACAGTGCTGAAACCATGGAGAAGCTTCTGGAAAAAAAAGGTGTGACAGTTTGTACATCTTTTTTTCCTCCTCCCCCCTGTCGTGCCCTCTCTGCCCAGGCCGGACACTTTCAGATGGGTGGGTGCACACCCCCAAAAGGTTCCAGCACTGCACATACAGGGTACAATTTTCCCATGGCACAAAGAGGAAATCCCTAAAAGTGGTCCCACAAACTAATCTTTGGTGGCTTCTTATGACGTCTGACTCTGGGACTTAGCCCTAAAGCTGACCTGGGTAGGAGCCTTTATTCTGGCCCAAGCTAACAAAAGACAACAAGCCTGGCCATACAGCCAAACCTTATTTGCACCTTGTAAAATCCCAACATAAAAGGCAAGATCCAACAGCAACTACTATATACAAGGATGCAGCTATTTTGAGAACTATGCTGTGCATACGTAGATACCTAAATGACCTTCAGAGTTAAAAATAATGTACAATCTTTCATTCATTTCTCAATATCTATCTGCACACCTCCATGGTGGTGATTAGAGGACAGGTCAGAGCGAGCAGACACCCTCTCCCACCACTGGAGGTTTCTACTGTACACGCACACTGACCTGCGCAGCAAAGATTACTGGACAGTCAGCTATGGTTTTATTTCTGGTTTGTGTGGGGATTTTTGTCTCTGCTTTTATATTGCTTCTGTTTTTTTGGTCCTTTTGGTCTCACTTTTTTCCCTGGGGGTGGAAGTTTTCTCTCCCTATGTCACCCAAGAAGAGGCAGTGATTGTGGCCATAAGGCCAAGCTACAAGCATAATCCATAATATTCCACCATCCAGACAGAAACCAATACGACTTGCAAGGAATTACACAGATAGCTAACACTTGCTAACAAAGCTTGCAGCTGAGTAATAAGAGACTTAAAAAGGGAATCCTATCTCCAGATCACCTCCACCAAGAGACACTCAGTAAGCTTAACAACATAGCAACATACATTCACTTAATCATTGAAAACACAACTAACTATTGAAAATGTCCAAGAAAAAACAACAAAAGGTTTCAGCACACATCCCCAAACATATATAGCATTGGAAACCATTCAAAACCTGCAAAAATAGGTCTAGACAATTAATATTAAAATACCAGAAATAGACAATATACTGAAAGGGCAAAATAGTAGAATTGAAGAGATGGAAGACAAAGGACACAAGGTGGAAGACAAATCTCTCAATACTGCTAAATAGAAGAGCACGCAGAAAAAAGGATAAAAAGAAATCTGAAGAGAGTCTAAGATTCATGTTGGATAGTATGAAGAGGAATAATTTAAGAATTAGTGGCATTCTGGAACGAGAAGAATCCCATTAGTCCACTACTGTAAGAAAATTTCCCTAACATCTTGAAGGATGAGAAGATAAGTATTCAAGAAGCTGAATGAGCCCCAGGAAGACTAGACCCCAAAAGAAAATCACCAAGACATACCATAATCAAGCTCTCCAAAATCAAAGACAAGGAGAGAATCCTAAAAGCAGCCAGGGAACAGAAAAGTGTTACTCACAAAGGTAAGCAAATCTGACTAAGCTCTGACCTCTCAGCAGAAACCATGTAGGCAAGAAGGCAATGGGGAGACATATATAAAACCCTAAAAGTAAACAAAACCAAAAAAACTGCTGACCAAGAATTGTCTACCCAGGAAAACTGTCAATCAAATATGATGGTTCAATCAAAATATTCCAAGATAAACAGAAGCTAAGAGACTTTGTCGAAGCCAATCCAAAGCTTCAAAACATCCTAAAAGGAGTTCTTTGGAATGAAAACCAACAAGAACAGGCAACAATTAGAGATTGACAAACGTGGCAACACCACCTGGAAACAGTCAACAGATGGCAGAGTTCAAAACAGAATAAGATTACAACCACAAATACAGAGAACCTGTGATATCAATCAAAGATCAAAATAATAACAATGTTAAAGAAGGGAAAACTATAGGAACAGAGATCCAGATGGTGAGGAGGTCTGATAGATTGCAGGATACAATAGACTATCTTAAATGTAGGGAAAAGTTAGTAGACTACAGGGTAACCTCAAAGAGAGTTAATAGTTCACAACTTACCATGAAAATGAGGATCCAGTTAGAACAAGAAAACATTAAAACTAAGAAGAAATTGACAAGAAACAGCACAAAAAACATGAACTCAGCACAAGAAGGCATGAGGAACAACGGAACAAAAAACACTACATAAAAATGTAACATAATGACAGCAATTAATTCATACCTATCAATAGTTACACTGAATGGATTAAATGCACCAATGAAGAGACAGAGAGTAGCAGAATAGATAAGAAAACAAGACCCTTATATATGCTCCCTGCAAGAGACACAACTTACACACAAAGACAAAAACAGACTAAAAGTTAGAGGATGTAAAAAAATATACCAAGCTAATTGCAATAAAAAACAAGCAGGAGTGGCAATACTAATCTCAGATAAAATAAACTGTAAGGCAAAAACCAGTATAAGAGATTAGGAAGGACACTATCTTATGATTAAAGAATCAATTGAGCAAGATAACACATAACCGTAATAATACACTGTCAATGAAAGGGCACCAAGATATATAAAGTAAACCCTACTAGAATTGAAGAAAGAAATAGACAAATCAGCAAGTATAGTGGTTGATTTTAATAAATCATTTTCAAAAAGGGATAGAACAACCAGAAACTTGACAAAGATACAGAAGAACTAAACCAACTTGACCTGATAGATATGTACAGATCATTCAACCCAACACCAGCACAATACACATTCTTTTCCGCTGCACATGGATCAATCTTCAGAATAGACAACGCGTTAGGTCATAAAGCAAACCTCCACAAAATTTAAAAACAGCAAACCACCAGTAAGCATCTTTTCAGATCACAATGCTATAAAACTAGAAATCAACAATAAGAAGACCAAGAAAATACAGTAAAAAAAAGTGGAAACTGAATAATACCCTGCTGAAAAGTGAATGGGTAAAAGAAGTTATTAAACATGAACTCACAAAGTTCCTAGAAACAAATGAGAATAAAAAACAGCATAACAAACTCTTTGGGGCATGATGGAAGCAGTGCTGAGAGGACAATTTATTGCAATAAATGCACACATCCAAAAAGAAGAAAGAACCAAAATTAACACATTAACACGGCATCTACAACAATTAGAAACAGCCCAACAGAGGGAACCTACAGTCACCAAAAGAAAAGAAATAATAAAGATAAGAGCAGAAATAAATAAGATAGAAAACAGAAAAACTATAGAAAGAATCAACAGGACAAGAAGCTGGTTCTTTGAAAGGATTAACAAAATTGAAAAACCTTTGGCAAACCTAACAAAAGAAAAGAGGGAAAAGACACAAATAACACACATTAGAAACCACATGGGTGATGTCACAACAGAACCAAAGGAAATCAAAAGGATAATAACAAAATACTATCAAGAGTTGTTCTCCAACAAATTTGAAAACTTATTAGAGATGGATACATTTTTAGAAAAACACAACCTATCTAAACTTACCTAGAGTAAAGTAAAAGACTTGAACAGGTCCATAACAAAAGAAGAAATTGATCAGGTCATCAAAAATCTCCCAACCAAAAGAAGTCCGGGTACAGATGTCTTCACTGGTGAGTTCTATCAAACATTCAGGGAAGAGTTGACACCAATTCTATTAAAATTATTCCAGAATATGGAAGATGGAAAACTTCCTAATACTTTTTATGAAGCAAGCATAACCCTCATACCAAAACCAGGGAAGATGTCACTAAGAAAGAAAATTATAGATCAATATCCTTCAGGAACACAGATACAAAACTTCTCTACAAAACCCTAGCCAACAGAATCCAACAGACCAAGTGGGATTCATATGAGGGATGCAAGGATGGTTCACATTAAAAAATCAATTATTGTAATCCTCCATATAAATTAGAAAAAGGAAAAGAACCACATAATCATACCGATTGATGCAGAAAAGGCATTTGGCAAAATACAACATCCATTCGCGATAAAAACACTCAACAAAGTAGGAACTGAAGGGAAATTCCTCAACATAATTAAAAGTATAAATACAAAACCAACAGCCTACATTACTCTCAATGGAGAGAAACTGAAAACCTTTCCTCTGCAAACGGGAACCAGACAAGGATGCCCTTTGTCACCACTCCTATTCAGTATTGTGATGTAAGTTTTAGCCAGAGCTATACAGCAAGATAGGGAAATTAAAGGCATCCAAATTGGCAAAAGGGAAATAAAACTCTATTTACAGACGATATGATCCTATACATAGAAAACCCCAAAGACTTAGTAAAACATTACTAGACCTCATTGGAAGATTCAGCAAATTGGCAGGGTATAAGATCAACATACAAAAATCAGTTGGATTTCTCTATAACAATAATGAAAGGGCTGAAAAGAACATTAGGAAAGCAATACCATTTACAATACCCACCCAAAGGATGAAATATCTAGGAATAAATATAACCAGACAAAAAAAGGACCTATAGAAAGAAATCTACAAAACACTACTACAAGAAACCAAAAGAGACTTCCAAAAATGGAAGAATATACCATGCTCCAGGATAGCAAGCATTAACATTTTGAAAATGTCAGTGCTGCCCAAATCAATCTACACATGCAATGCAATCCCAATTCAGATTCCAATGGCATTCTTCAAAGAGATGGAACAAACTATTTGAAACTTTATATGGAAAGGAGAGACCCAGGATAAGCAAAGCACTGTGTAAGAAGGAGAATAAAGTTGGAAGCCTCTCACTCCCTGATTTCAAAATTTCCTGCATGGCTACATTGGTCAAAACAGCTTGAGACTGGTACAATGAAAGATACATAGATCAATGGAACAGAATAGAGAAACCAGAGATTAACCCATCCACATACAGCCAACTGATTTTCAACAAGAGGCCTAAGTATATTGCATGTGGTGGAAAAATCTCTTCAACAGATAATGCTGGCAGATTTGGAAAGCAATATGTAACATATTGAAACAAGACCTTTACCTCACACCAGATTCAAAAAACAACTCATCATGGATTGAAGACCTAAATGTGAATCTCAGAATTATAAAGGCCATCAATGAAAAAAATTAGGCCATATTTGAGGGCACTAATGCAGGAGCTCTGGTAGCGTAGTGGTTAC
>NW_006408682.1:2583382-2624460 GCF_000296735.1 Chrysochloris asiatica
TGAAGAAATGTTCATGATCACTAGCCATTGTTGTTGTTGTTATGTACCATGGAGTCAATTCCGACCCACATCAACCCTGTATAGGGTTTCCAATGAGCAGCTGGTGAGCTTGAGCCATCGACCTTACAGTTCATATGATTGTGCAGTCTGACAAATTAGCCCACAGTGCCACACCAGGACTTCAAATCACAACAAAGACACAAATCAAAACAACAATGAGATATCATCTCACATCAGCAATAACTGCGAAGATCAAGTAAGTAGAGGACAATAAATGCTGGGGAGGATCCAGAGAGCCTGGGACCCTCCTACATTTCTGGTGGGATTGCAAAATGGTCCAACCACTCTGGAAAACAGTATGGTGCTACCTCAGAAAGTTGGAAATAGAAATACCATATGATCCAGCAATTCCTCTACTTGGTATTTATCTACCAGAAATACAAGCCATAACATGAGTAGATATATGCACACCAATGTTCATAGCAGCACTTTTTACAATAGCAAAAACATGGAGACAGCCTAAGTGCCCATCAATGGAAGATTGGATAAACATCCTTTGGTACATACACACAATGGAATATTATGCTACCTTGAAGAATAGCAAGGAAGCTGCAAGCCACCGCATAACATGGGTGAACCTTAAGGACATTGTTTTTATGTTGTTGTTAAGCGCTGTGGAGTCAGTTCCAACCCATAGCGACCCTGTACAGGGTTTCCAAGGAGATGCTGGTGAGCGTGAACTGCCAACCTTGCAGTTCAAATGGCTTTGCAGTCTGGTGCATTAACCCACAGCACCACACCAGGACTCCTTAAGGACATTATGCTGAGTGGAATAAGTCAGTTACAAAAGGAGAAATATTGCTTAGGACCATTATTGTAAAACATTAAGAAAAAGTACCCACACTAAAAGGAAAAAATAATTCTTTGTTGATTACTAGGGTATAGGGAGGAAGGAGGGAAAGGTGGAATACAAGGTAGGGAATTGACACAAGATAGTTTGGGTGCTGGAGGGAAGGTCAATACACTAGAAAGGGGAGGGGAATGGAATAACAAGGTGAATGGGAAAATATTTAGGCAGGTTTGCATGGGTTACGTGGGACAGAGGTAAATTGTGATGCATGCTCAACCTTGGAAAACAGAACTCTGGGATACAGAGATTGAGGCATGGTTTGAGTGGGTAAAAGAGTGGAAATAATGTTAAGATGATTGGCTGTCTTTTGAATTTTGTTTTCCCTTGCTTAATACTGTAAAATAGACACTTGAGGGGCAGAGAAAGGAATAGACAGAAACATTACCACAGAATGCTTGCAAGGCCATCTTCAGTCTATAACTGGTTGCTATTGTTGTCAAGTGCCATTGAGTGGATTCTGACATATAGCAACCCTGTATAACTGGTTGTTGTTGTTGTTGTTGTCAGGTGCCATCAAGTCAGAACCGATTCATAGAGACCCCATGCACAGCAGAACGAAACAATGTCCGATCCTGGGCCAACCTCACCACCGCTGCCACTCCCGAGTCCATCAATGATGCCACCTGGCCGATCCATCTCATTGGAGGTCTTCCTCTTTTTCTCTGACCCTCCACCCTACCCAGCATGACATCCTTCTCCAACGATTGTTTCCTCCGGACTACATGTCCAAAGTAGGAGAGACGAAGCTTAGCCATCCTGGCCTCCAAGGAGCACTCTGGCTGCACTTCTTCCAAAACAGATCTGTTGGTTCTTTTGGCAGTCCATGGCACCTTCAGTATTCTCCTCCAACACCACAACTCAAAGGCATCAATTCTTCTACGATCCTCCTTATTCACTGTCCAGCTTTCGCATCCATATGAGGCTATTGAAAACACAATGGCCTGGGTCAGGCGCACCCTACTCCTCAAGCTGACATATAACTGGTTAGAATACCTAAAATGGAGCAAGAATTTGCCCAGGGAAACAGACTTCCTGAGGAGCCTTTGCAATGCTTAAGACCAGAGGTGGAATCCGGATCCCCATCCAGAATTTTCTGAGGTGGGAAATTTCGACTTGAAAGGACAAGCAGAACAGCCTGGAGCTTCTAGAAGAGCAGAAGATGCTTCTTAAAATAAAGACCAGCAGGAAAAATAAAAAAACAATAAAAACAATAATGGTAGTCTGATTGACAACTACAAGAACAAGCAAGTCGTTCGCCTTGGAGCCATTAGGGCAAGCGGTCAGGTCCCCTCAGGGCAAACCCCATCCAAGACTGAGACTCAAGGGTAATACATGAGCAAGCATGTGGTCTGGCTGGTAACCACGTTAGTCTACAGATATTGGAAAGTGAGGGAAAAATAACAATGAAGTTGTTAGCTAAGTCTTACCACGTTCAACAGACTCCAGTCCACCTGGATTGAGACCTCATTGGCCAGCAGTATGGTGAGACCTGGGGACTTCTGGACCCATGGACAAGGGCATGGGCACAAAGGACTAGTGCAGAGAGTGAAGTGTCCAGCTGATATGAAGTGAGGGAAGATGCACAAGAACACTCATACTTGCAGATAGCATCTATTTGACCTGACTTCAATGGATGAATGATCAGAATTCAACTACAGGAAGAAAGAAGAGGAAAAAAAGAGTAATCTGCTACAATTTGATGAACTTGACTTATACTTATTGATGTAGTTGCTCGAAAGAGGGAACAAACCTTTACAGTGAGGATCATTCCCATCCCCTCGGTACACAGGGTTGACAGTGATGGGCATTTTAGACATTGGCTACCCAAAATGGGGGGAAGCACAAAGGCACAAAGTGACTGGCTTACAAGCTTTCAATAAAGAGCCTAGTTTCAGAGGGTATGGGGAATGTAGAATGTCCACTGAGTGGTTTCCAACCTGTCTGAACGTGGCTGGTGAAAGGAGATGGCGATAAGGCTCTTGTGGTTCAACAGTGAATAATTGCTATCAGGACTGATTGTGAGTGTTGCAAATGTAAAGGTAGATGTTTTGTAACAAAAGGAGGGGAGAGGTTGATCTTGCAGTCCAGCAGCGGAGGACCCCGGGACCATCAAGGGAGAAGAGCAGAGTGTGGGACCCTATCCAGAGAAGCAGTTACACCAGAAATGGAGGCAGAGATAATGTCGTGGAAGGATGGAGCGGCTGGGGACATTGGGCTCAGAGTGGGAGAGGGGCTGTGTGATGAAGGCCGGGAGGTGGGCTTTGTGGGTTGTATCCTTTGGTTTTTTAAATGGTTGTATATTCCTGAGTGCTTTGGTATACTTCCCGCCCCCCAAAAAACAAAACAAAAAAAACAACAGAAGGAATAGAAGCAAATGTTGTTGAATGATGATGCATGGAGGGGATTGTAATCATTGTAATGAAATGACATAAGATAGGATGAATGTAAAACTGATGTTCTCCCATGTAAACTACCACCCAATTCACAATAAAAACAAAACAAACAAACAAAGAAAAGAATACTTCCAATTAAGAGACTTCTAGAGTAATTTAGACTTTAGGAAGACATGTTATTGTTGTTGTTAAGTGCTGCAGAGTAAGTTCCAATTCAGAGAAAACTTGTATAGGGTTTGTGAGGAGTGGCTGGTGAGTTTGAACACCGACCTTGCAATCTAAACTGACCTTGTGGTCCAGTGTTATCCTACAGTGCTACACCAGGAGGAGTTATATTTTATTAGCTCATTTTACGTTATTAAAAAGCATAATTAATCTTTTACTAGTACTAAACTGACATTAAAATTTAATATATATTTGACTCTAAAATATTTTGGTAGTCTAAATTTACCACACATTTATAGTTGTTTTTGATGTATTTTTAACTATATCTTTGTTCTAAAGGTCAAAATGGAATTGCTTTGCAGGATTATAAAACAACAGCTACAAACTTCTTGTTAAATGTATGATAATGAGACACATATGAACTGTTTTCCTACAGACTGGGTTCTACAGTGCAGACCAAGAAGGCAAGGATGGACCTTTGGCGGTTTGTTATTGAGTTCATCACTTTTTGGAGACTAATATAGGTTGCCAAAAGTTTAAAAAAAAAAAAAAAAGTCAATTTATCTCTCAGTAGAATTTTATTAGAGAATTCAAATTGTGTTAATTACGTGTTATAAGTGTTGTCTTGAAGGTTAGCCAAGTACTTGTAATTTTAATATTAGTTTTCACATTTCTGCTTGTCTCCTTTAGTTGGTGTGTAAGTATTTAACAAGTTGCATCAATGACATCTAAAATTGAATGAGGTTGTTCCCACCTAGTACTATTTTGGGATTTCAGGAGATTCAACAAAGATTTTTTCCTTCCTCCTTAGTTGAAAACTTATTGAGTGAGAGAATTAATAAGTAAAGAAGCCACGAAGTTAGGCAGAGGGAGAGATGGAGTTATGTAATTTAAATGAAATTTGTTGCTGTTGGTAGGTGCTGTCAAGTTGGTTTTGATTCATAATGACCCTGTGTCCAACAAAACACTGCCCAGTCCTGGTCCATTCTCACAATTATTCCTATGTTTGATTACATATTTGAAGTCACTATATCCATTCATTGTGTTAAGGGCTTTTCCTCTTTTTCACTGACTCTCTGCTTTACCAGGCATGATATCCTTCGCCAGAGACTGGTCCCTCTTGATGGTATATCAAAAGTACAGAAGATGAAGTCTTGCCATCTTCCTCTAAAAAGCACTCTCAAGCATCCATGTATTGCAACAATGGGCTTTCTACTAGTCTATAAACTATCACTGAACTCATCCTCAGTGAGACTCCCTGGAATGTGCAAAAGTCTTCCAAGTGACACTCAGGGTACAAGGAATTCAGCAGAATGGGTGTCCTCCATTAGCTACCATAATAGAGCAGATGGGGCAAATCAATGTCTACCCAGTTCTCTCTCCTAAATTCACTGTCCTGGTTGCTTACTCTCTTCCCATGGGGAGCTAGAATTCAGAGATGTTTAGAAAAATCCAAAATTCCTAAGAGGTGTGTATAAGAAATAATCCTAAGGGGCCACATCAATTGGTTTTCTTCTGTGAACTCCATGCTATCAAAGAACTATTTCTACCAAAGGAACATTAAGTAGTAATATTATTTCCAGTTTGAAACCAAGTCAATTAAAGGGATTAACAAGAAATAACTAATAATCATACAAATAAGTTAATATATGCTTAAAAATAAAAAAAAGAAAAGAAAAGAAAAGATGCTTGAGATTTTACTTAATGTCCTTTACATTTTTAGAATATTTTGTGTAGAAATAATAATCACGACTTACTTCGGGATACTGAAGATGTATAACCACCATTGCCCTCTTCATCTTCTGAAACACTACACCACTTGTTTCTTTCACTCAGTCATTTAGCTACATCAAATGTTAACAAAACACAACATATCATTCCTTTCTGCAGCTTTCATACTTAATATAAATCACTGACCACTAAGTAGGAACGAACCACATCAAGTTTTGCACTCCTGTTTCAAGAAAATTCTATCAATAATAATAGCAATAATAATGTTGAGAATATACCAGTGGAAAATGATACTCTGGGCTCTTAATAGTTCTACTCTATCTCATAAGGTCACTCTAAGTTAGAATCGACTGAATGGTAGTTCGTTTGGTTTGGGGATTTTGAGGGTGCAACTCTAAAGTTATGCCCAAGCTCTATTGATTTATAATTCAGAGATGTAGGATATCTTCATTATATATATTTGGTTTATGCAAAAGTCTACTAAAAAAAAAAGTCACTAATTTCTCCCAGATGGTGTACTTGAGTCTTAAAAGAAAAAGAAAATTTAAAAATCAAAATGCTTAAGTAATACTACATTGATAACTGGAATCAACTGTTGTATTGTTCTAAAATCATCAAATTTGTATGTGGTAGAGTGTTCTAGATATTTACAGATGCTGAGGTTAAAATAATTTAGTTTATCTCTGTTGTTGTGTTTGTTAGATGCTTTGGAACTTGCCATGACTCATAGTGACCCTCTGTACAACAGATGGAAACACTGCCCTGTTCTCACAATTGTTGTTGAAACCCACTGCTGTAGCCAATTCATTTCATTCGGAGTCTATCTTTTGATGACTCTCTACCTGGGAGTGTGGTGGCTCCATGAGATAAGTACTGGACAATGAACCACAAGGTTCATGGTTCAAGCCAACCAGTTGTTCCATAGGAGAAAGACGAGGCTCTCTTCTCCCACAAAGATGTAAAGTCTTGGAAACCCTATACAGGATCGCTATGAGTTGGAACTGACTTGATGGCACTTAACAACAACTATTTTACCTAGGACAATATACTTCTCCAGAGACTGGTCTCTTTATAATAACTTTTCTAAGGCAAATAAAATAAAGCCTCACCATTCTTGCTTCTATGAACCATTTTGGTTGTACTATTTCAAGGCAGATTTGTTTATTCTGGAAGTCCATGATATATTAAATATTTTCCCCAAATTCCATAATGCAAACGTTTCAATATTTCAGTTGTCTTTACTCATTGTTCCAGTTTGCTTCTGTAGTAGTTAGATGCTATCGAGTCTGTTCTGACTCACAGACCCTATGCATGACGGAATAAAACACTGCTCAGTCCTATGCCATCCTCACAACTGTTGTTACAATTGTTGTTATGCTTGAGTCCACTGCTGCTCATTGTGCCAAACCAGCTCACTCATGTAGTGGTGGGGGTGGGTGGAGGGAGATCTTCCTCTTTTTCGCTGACCCTCCACCTTACCAAGTATGATTTCCTTCTCTCAGGACTGGTTACTCCTGATAACATGTCTAAAATATGAGAGATGAAGTTTTGAAGTTTGGCCATCCTGGCTTATAAGGAGCATTCTGACTGTACTTCTTCCAAGACAGATTTGTGTGTTCTTCTGTCAGTGCATGGTACTTTCAATATTCTTCTCTAACACCATAACTCAAATGTATCAATTATTGTGTGGTCTTCCTTATCCCTAATCTCATTTTCACATGCATATCTCCGTATGGAAAGTGTTGTTGTTTTTGTGGTTAGGTGCCATTGATTCAGTACTGACTCATAGTGACCCTATGTACAGCAGAATGAAACACTGCCCGATTCTGGGCCAACCTCTCTACTGTTGCCATGTTAGAGTTCATCGATGCTGCCACTTTGCCAATCCATCTCACTGAGAGGACTTCTTTTTCTCTCACCCTCCACCTTACCAAACATGATATCTTTCTCCAGCGACTGGTTGCTCCTGACAACATATCCAAAGCATGAGAGACAAAGTTTGGCCATCCTGGCTTCCAAGGAGCACTCTGGCTGCAGTTCTTCCAACATGGATCTATTGGTTCTTTTGGCAGCCCATGGCACTTTCAATATTCTCCTCCAACTCCATAACTCAAAAGCATCGATTCTTCTATGATGTTCCTTATTCACTTCCAGCTTTCTATGCATATGAGCTTATTGAAAATACTGTAGCATAACGGTTATGAATCGGGCTGCTAATCTCAGGGTCAGCAGTTAGAAACTACCAGCTGTTCTACGGGAGAAAGATGAGGCTTTCTGCTCCCATAAAGATGGAAAGTGTTTAAGGCAATTATTTACTTAAATTTTTGAATGGAGGATTATGTTACCAGTGTTTCTTGGGGAGGGGTAAAGTAGGCCATTATAAAACAAATTAGTGTTTACTACACATATTAACTTATTTTGCTGAGTAAAGGAAATAACAACAAAAAAAAATACATTGAGTTCAATGCAACAAAAAATCAGAGGTGGTGTCCTCTTTCTCATTTTCTTCATGACTGTGTAAACACAGACTATATGTCTGTTATAAGTGTACCTATGACTACAAACTTTTTAAATTAAAATTTAATTTTAAAGGTAAAATCTTAAAAATATAACAATTGTATAGCTTCATGGTCACAAGTTCCCTGAAAAGCAGACTCCTAGTGAATTCCTAGTCATATAAAACACTACCCAATACACAAGTTCTTCCTTGTGTATTTCAAAATGCTGAACTAGGAAGAATAACTATAAATAGGTCTTAATTTATGATAAATAGGCTTGAAAATAACAATTTTCCTACAAAATGTTGACGTTTAGTCAGTTAAGCTAAAACTTAGTATGATTTTATCAGAAGGTCTTATTTTCTTCTATTCCTTTCCCCAAAATAAGCACAAAATCATTCTCAATGATTATGTTCTATTCTACTTCCAAGTAATTTTCATATTTAGGGCCGGTTTTCCAACATCATCTTCTTAAATCTCCTACTGGGGAAAAAGAGAAAAATATGAAGAAATTGCAGAAAATCGATAAGATTTTTTTCCCCCACTGATACTGTCCAGTCCTGCTTCTATGGCCAATATGGTAATGTATAGTCTAACCATTATCATTTTCTTCTTTCCAAGTATCATGTTGTTGTTAAGTGATGTCAAGTGAGTTCTGACCATAGTGACTCTGCATAGGATTTCTGAGGAGCTGGTAGTAGGTTTGAACCTTGCAGTTAGCAATCTAGTGCTTATCTTACTGTGCCACAAGAGGAACCCATTGCCAACACTCATAGTCAACACACTTTTTATATTCCCAAAAGATTCTATTACGGTAAATTAACAACACAAAGAATGATTTGCCAATCCTTAATAATTATTAATAGATTGTTATTATGAATACCAAAAATTTCTACTTTCTTATGACAGGTCATTTAACCTATTGTGTTTCTATGACTGTTGCTATTGTTGTTAAGTCGCTTCTGACTCATAGCAACTGTGTATAGGATTTCCTGGGAGTGGCTGGTGTGTTTGAACCACCAACTTTTTGGTTAGCCATCCAATGCTTATTCTACAGCATCACCCATATTATATTAAACTATAATATTTTCAACATCAAGGGAAAAATTGCAAAATATACCATAGAAATAGGAGAGAGTTGAATATAATTATTTTTTTAATTAAATTTATTATAACCGTGATATTTCTTGAATTACTCAGTCTATTACTGTTATTACACTACCTAATAGTAAGGTTCAAGTAATACCTTACTTAAATGCAAGGTATTAACATAACATACAAATTTAAGTACTCTAGAATAGATTAGAAGAAAAGTAATGGATGCAAAAGAGGTGGAAAAAAAAGGAGGAAAGGAAATTAAGAGACCCTGAGAATCTAAGTGCTTTAACAACTGTATGTCTAATCATTATATGATATCATCTGTATTTTAGACACGAGCAATATCTACTTCCACAGGATTACAAGCAAGCAAATCTTACACGTCACTGCTACTCTGGCATGTGGAGTCACTGAGTCAGAATGGTCTTGAAGGTACCCACCACCAACAATGACTATAGAGTTAAAGTTAAGAAAGAGAGCAAAATTATCCTGAAATGCAGATGGCTTTAGAATTACTCTAAAGACATTCCTGCCTCCGCCCCCTCCCCCTGCCACTTCAGATGGCTGGAATATGGAGAAAGAGATTTCATCTTTTTCTAGGAACTTAGTTCCTCTAAAACAGAGGGGTCCTACTGTACAAACATACTATAAAAAGAAATCTGTAAGGTAAAACTTAAGATTTGTTTTTCTTTTAGTTGCTTCACAAGGACCCGGAGTTCACCTGCCCACACCAGGTGATATTCATATGGAAAGCTCCATGAAGACATTTCCTAAATCCTCCCCTCTTTCTCCTTACATCCTGGGTTCTTAATAAGGTCACTCCATATCTCTTCAGTGGAAACCCTCCTACTCTTTCCAACCTACGATCAGTTGTCTCCACCTTAAATTTAAGCCAGATAATTATAACTTTCTTTTGTTTCAATTTTTGTCTCTGCTCTTTAGGAAGTTGTTGTTGTTGTGGGTTCTGATCCATAGCAACCCCGTATAGGTATGTTTATGTGGTTTATGTTGTTAAGTGCCTTCAAGTTGGTTCCAACTCATAGCGACCCTACATAGGATTTCCAAGGATCAGCCCGTGGGTTTGAACCACCAACCTTGTGATTCAAACTGACCTTGCAATCTAGTGCTTATCTTACAGCACCACAGTTTCTACTATATTAAATGCTGTCATTAATGATTATCCTACAGCCCAACACGAGAACTCCTCATAAGTATTTACTATAATAGAAATTGGAACAGATTTTTAAAAATACGTATTAGTTTCTTTAGAAATATAAATAATAAAACAATTACACTTTAACCTAAACAATAGGTTTAAAATATGGTGGTGGTGGCTGTGTGCCATGGAGTCGGTTCCGACTCATATCGACCCTGTACAGGGTTTCCAAGGCTGTAAATCTTTACGGGAGCAGAACACCTCATCTTTCTCCCATGAGAGGACTTCTAAAAGTTGATGGAAAAATTCCATTTTTCCAAAAACTTTTTGAACCTTTCTCCTAGCTACTTTAAAAAATATTTTTTAAAGCAGAAAAAGTGGCATTATCTTGTATTTTTGCCACTCTCTAATGTTTGACTTAATAGAAAACAGTCTATTTCTCCTATTTCCTTCTACATTCAATCTGCTGTGATATGTAGTTTTGGTTAAAATGTAATTAAAACCCAGTCTTACACAGATATATAATTAGAACATGAGGAGTATATTAACAGCTCTTAAGTTGTTATTTTTTTTTTTTTAGTAACAGAAATATTTGACACATAGTAGTTTCTTAAATGTCCATTGCAAAGTGTAATTAGAAGGCATAGCAATGAAATTTTCCTATCAGTTACATGAAAATCCAGTGGTCTTGCACTTTGAAAGGATTTGAAAGGATTCTGTAGTAGAAAGCACCAATCCAATGGAAAACATCAGTTCACTAAGTTATGCAGCTCTTGGAAAGTTATTCATACTTCATTGTGCAATATATTTAAAAAAAAAACACACACATTCATTAATGTCATCATGGATTCTGTCAGAAAAGTCTTGAAGTATCTGAAAGCTGTCACAAACACGGTGGTAGATACAAGTTTTTCAAAATTCCAATTTTCACTTAAGTGCTCAAATTTTATCACAGGCAACAAAAGCTATCAGTCGTTTTCCTTGAAGTGACAGCTTCATTTTGTTCATTGTCAAGAAAATGTCTGCCAAGTACCCATGTATGAATAGCCATACTTAGTCAATCAGTCATTCTTTCAAGTAAGTAAAAGGTGCTCCATGAAAAAAGGTGCTAGCTCAGCCTGAAATACAAACAATCACGTAAGTGCTTTTGCTGGAGACACCCATCTTACTCTGGGACACAACAGAGGTGTTTTATGGGTGCAACCCATTTCAACACACAGAATGCACCCAAGAGTTGAGGTATAGTAAAATGAAAATTTTAACTGTTTCTTCTAGAAAATTATTATGAGAACCTGACTTTCCCCCCCTACTGAAAGCACAAAGCAATAAAAAATACACTCTTCATACAGGCTGGTGCCTGATTTAGATGGCAGTGGTGGATCCATAGTAGAATGTTCACCTACTATTCAAAGACCCAGAGTCCTGGTGTGGCACTGTGGGCTAATGCACCAGACTTTAAGCCATTTGAACTGCATGGTTAGTGGTTCAAGCTCACCAGCTGCTCCTTGGAAACCCTGTACAGGGTTGTTATGGGTTGGAATCAACTTGATGGCCCTTAACAACAACAACAATGCAATGACCCAATGGACCCTAGTGTAGGATACGCACTATATGGTTGCCAGTTAAGACCTACCAGCCACTCTTGGAAACCCTATACTTGGAACCAATTCTACAGTACTTAACAACAACAACAATGTGGACATCTAGGTCTGAATCTCTGCCAGTGCAGGCCAACTGCAGCCACCACCTATCTTTCCACCACTGTGAGTCTGGACACGTTTCCATGGGCTTTCCAAACTAAGACAGACAACTACATCTTGATTCAGGCCCCAGAAGTTTTGTACACCATTGCTTTTTCCTTTTTTCCCCACCATGGCTTTTGTTTTTACCATCAGTACAAAGAAGTTTGCTGGTTGCTGGCAAGTAAATTGTGTGTGTGTGTGTGTGTGTGTGTGTGTGAACTGAGTGATAGCTTACATGAAAGAACAATAGATTTTCACCCATCATTTCATTGCAATGATTACAGTCTCCTCTGTGCATCATCATTCAACAATGTTTGCATCCATTCCCTCTGTTGTTTAGTGGGGTTTTTTTGGGGGGTGCGGTATATAGAAAAGCGTTCAGGAATATATAATCATTTAAACAATCAAAGGGTACATTTTTAATGCCTACCTCCTGCCGCCAGCAATTGGTCTTTCTCTTTCCATAAATCTAGAGTCCTCAGCTGCTCTCTCTCTCTCCATGTCCTCATCTCTGCCTCCATCTCTGATATCACTGCCTCTCTAGATAGGATTCTGCATTCTGCTCATGCTCTTCTTCCTTGTGGCAAGTAAATTTTGACTCAAGTATATGGAGTAGAATCACTCCTTAGGGCTTAAGGCTGCCACCTGCTAGAGAATGATTGCCTGGTCTTTCTCCCGAGGCACTTCTGGGTGGGTTTAAAGCTCTAAACTTTTAACTAGCTGTCCAGCATTTAACAGGTGGCACCACCTGGGAACTTCAGTATGAATATACACAGTGGAAAAAGAAAATAGCAGCTTGGTTATACTAAGAATATAGTTTTGATCTGATGGAAAAAGTCATAGAGACTGCCAGGGATTCATGGGCCAGATTCTGAGAACTGCTGGTCTAAGGACTTTATACTTCTGGTAGTATAATGCTTATGAGTTTGGCTTCTAACCTCAAGGGTAGCAGTTCAAAACTACCAGCCATTTTACCAGAGAAAGATGAAGCTTTCTGCTCCCATAAAGATTTACAGCCTTGGAAACTCTATGCAGGATTGCTGTGAGTCGGAAGCAATTCCATGGCACACCGCTACTATCTTAACGTATCCAAGATGAAGACATTTAGAGAAGGGATACATTTCTAGGAATGTCAAAACTAAGGAAGGCCCCAGTAGAAATATGAAAAGTTATAAAGTTTTGGTACAATAAGTTCAGGGAGGGCCAGCCCTGAGACACAGGAGGGGAAGAGGGAACTCCTGAATTGACTTGGAATTGGTTCTAATATATTTGATGTTCAACCTACATGGCATGCATTGTGTAATAGCACTGGGGCTAATGGGACCCTTTGACACCTACACAACCCAACACCGCCCACTCTTCATTTGTCTACACATCACACATTCACTGCTGTTGAGTCAGTTCTGACTCACAGAAACCCTATAAGACTGAGTAAAATTGCTCTGTTTCCAAGACTGTAAATCTTTATGGGAGCTGATAGTCTTACCTTTCTCCCACAGAGCTGCTGGTGGGCTTCATCCACTGACCTTATGGTTAGCAGCCCAATGTTTAGCCCACAATGCCAGATGATCAAATCAGAATATTCAGGAAATTATTAGTGTTTGTACTAATTAGCTAATAGTACCTTCTCAGTACATTTCCAGGCAAGATGTTTAACTGTGACCCTCTAAAAAAATTATCCTCTGACCTAAGAATCTGCAAATGTTTTCTGTCAAGGGTCCTGTTGTAAATGGTTTACATTTTGTGGGGCATAGAGTATCAGTTATAAGTACTCAACTTTGTCATTGGGTTATGTGCATAGCCATGTCCTTTTTAAGTGTCATCAAGTCGGTTCTAACTCATAGCGACCCTGTATAGGGTTTCTGAGGAGCGGTTGGTGAGTTTGAACTGCCAACCTTATAGTTCAAACTGACCTTGCAGTCTAGTGCTTATCCTACAGAGTCACATCAGGACTGCATAAACAGTCTAAAAAGAAATACCTGATGAAATATTCTTCTTTTGATTTCTTCCAATGATTTCAAATTTTAAAAATCATTTAATTATTAAAAATTAAAACAGGTGGTAGGCTCAATTTACAAACCTACTGTTCTAGCTCAAATGAATCACTTTAATGGCAAAAATTTGAAATAACATGAAGGATGTTTTGGACACATGAAGACCTTTTATTATTCACCTTGATTTGTAATACACCTTTGGTTTGTTCTGGTTTTATCATTATTCGAAGTCATGTTTCATTGTTGTAAAAAAATTGCTTATAAAAATTACAATATCTTCTGACTAAAAAGAGGGTGCTGCTGTTGTTGTTGTTAACTGCTGTCGAGTCAATTCCAACCCATAGCGACCCTGTACACGGTTTCCGAGGCTGTAAATCTTGACAGGAGCAGAAAGCCTCATCTTTCTCCCGCAGAACAGCTGGTAGTTTCAAACTGCTGACCATGAGATTGGCAGCCCGATTTGTAACCACTATGTTACCAGAGCTCCTTAAAAAGAGGTGAAGGAACATAAATACATAACATGTTATAAACAAGACAGCTGGATTTTTAATTAAATTCTGTCTATTCTCATCTACGGAGTCCTGGAATGGTGCTGCGGGTTAATGCGCTGAACTGCGAGGTCAGCTGTTCAGGCTCACCAGCTACTCCTTGGAAACCCAATACAGGGTTGCTATGAGTTGGAACTGACTCAATGGCACTTAACACCTACAAAGCACTGGAACCCCAGGGCATTCCACAAAATGATATGTGGGAAAGAAAACCAACAAAACAAACAAGCAAACTCCCTTCAGCATTTGGTCCCAGGTAGAATCAACAACACTAAAAGCCTAACTTTAAGGTTCCTTAAGCTCCACAATATGAAAGTCCTAACCTATTAAACAAAGCAGTTGTAAAACCCTAGTGATGTAGCTCCCAGGAATGCTGTCCCTGTCCTCCTTGCCTCTTCCAAACATATAGATTCTTGAGGCCCCAAGTTCAATCTTCTCTTCTCTATAATGCCTGCTCTTGTCTAAATTATCTCTCACATCTGAATTCCTAGGTATTCAGTTTGGTACCATTTATTTCCCAGTATTTTCTTAAATTGTTTCTTAACTGTAAAGGCATTGAATATCATGATCTTCCTCTAGTTTCTTATATTTTCTAGATCTGTTTGTACAATGCCGCATTGTAAGTACTTGGTATGAATCAAATGCAAGCAAAAGAATACATTTGTTCTGACCCGTTATTTTTCATGTCTTCTTCATTTTCTATTTCATTTCTTCTCAGCTCACCTATGAATGAAAACAACAACAACAAAAGTCTTTCCATTTATATCCCTCTTGCTTTTGATTTTTAAAATCTACTCATGAAAAAAAAATTAATTAACCTCAAACATGGAATTTGCAAACTAACATTGTTCAGTTCATTTGTTTATTCAGCACATTGAAAACCCTTGGCTAAAAGCACTGGCTTTAATTTTAACATTCCGTTAAAATTAATTTGGTGTTCCGGAAGTCAAATCCAGTAAAACCACATAATAGTGTGTTTTGTTGTAAAAATTCTACTTTATTCATAAATAACAGTATTAACGTTCCACAGACTTCTCTATTATCTGATTTGATCCTTCTAACTGTGTAAAGAAAGAAACAGTTCATTGACCTAATGCATGGCGAAATGTCACTGAGGCCAAACATCCTAACCGAAACCACAGAGAGCTATGCAAAAGCACAACTTATCTCATATTCCTGACAAACAGTTACTAATTTTGCCTATGTCACACACTTTTCATTGTTTATTAAATTTTATTAATCTTGACTAATTAAAGCATTGTTTCCATGTGTACAGAGGATTTCAGCTGTACAGAGCAGGTTTCTTGCCAAGCTTGACTACTAACTGTAGGGTGTTCATATTAAGTGCTATCCAGTGGGTTCAGACTCATAGAGACCCTGTATAAGGTTTCCGACGAGCAGTTGTTGAGCTTGAATAGCCAAGCTTGTGGTTCAAACCAACCTTGCAGTCCAGCTTATTAACCCACAATGCCATCCCAGGACTGAAGAGTCAATGGTTCAAATCTACTAGCTACTCTGAGGGAGTACAATATGGCTGTCTGCTTCTGTAAAGGTTTCACCCTGAGAACCTACAATAGGCAGTTTTACTTTGTTTTGTAGAGTTGCTAGGAGTACTGGTTTGGTGCTGCAGGATAAGTACTCGACTGCCAACGTCTGTTTGAAATACAAGGTTGGCAGTTCGAATTCACCAGCACTCCTCAGAAACTGTATACAGAGTCTGCATGAATGGAACCAATTCGATGGCACTTAATACAATAGGGTTGCTATGAGCCAGACAACTAGAAAGCAACAGGCTTCTTCACCTTTAATTTTGATCTTCAAAAAGCTTCTGGAGTATGTAAAATGATACAGAATTAGAATTAGAATTATCCTGCAGAGCACACCAAGATTTCAGAATTAGAAACATGGCAGTGAGAAGTATAAGTTGCTATGTAAAATTTGAGAAACATTTTAATGGCAGCATCCATTAAAATGCTAAATGTAGCTTTCCGTTGACCCATCAACTGTGCTGTTAGGATTTTACTCCAAGCAAGTACTTAGAAAAGTATTTCAAAATACATGAACAAGAAAGGTTGGTGGTTCAAACCCACCAGCTGCTCCTTGGAAACCCTATACAGGGTCACTATGAGTTTAAGTCAACTCCATGACACATAAAAATTACAATGACATCATATAGTACTATAATTTATAGTAGAAAATATCTATCAGTATGAAAACTACTGAATCAAATAAATTATTTTCATAAAATAAAGCACTACATTTTGATTAAATATAATGAAATAGGACTATATCCACTGACATGAGAAATATCTATGAATTATTTGATTGTTGAAAAATCAAGGTACAGTGTAGGGCCTATAGTGTGATTTTATTTCAGAGTCTGAAAAAGAGATTTATATATATACATATATAAATTTAAATAAAATACTATTTCCTCTAAAGACGTTCTGGTATGGTGCTGTTGGTTAAGCATTGGACTGAAAACTCGCTTTGAACCACAAGGTCAGCGGTTCAAGCTCATCAGTCACACCTCTGAAACCCTATACAGGGTCACTATGAGTTGGAACCAACTCAACAGCACTTAACAATAACAACAAAGACATAACCAAACTTACAGTAAGCTTTACTGCAAAGATTAGGGGACCAAGGAAGGAGAACTCTACTTTCCATTTTGTTTCTCTGTTACAGTATATGCATAATGAATATCTACTATGCAGGGTATTATGAACATTTTAGTTCTTGGGAAGCATTATATGCTCCGTAAATTCCAGCTTCCTTTTCTTTAACTCAGTGTCTAATCACAGAATCCAATAGTACTTTTTGCATTTCTCTTTTCAGAGAATTTGTATTTAATATTAGAAAATGTGTAAAATATGATGTCTCCATCCAATCTCTATTGCTAGTCTGTGTATTTAATTTGTTCACTGTATGCATACACATTAAGTGTTTTACTTTCTTGTTTGCTTTGAGATGACACAAAAGGAAATAAATTTGTATTGTTTCCCTCTTAAAGCATCATCTAGTATAAAATGGAATATATTGTTAGAGACGTAGTTCTGGTGTGGCGCTGCGAGTTAATACACTGGACTGCAAAGTTGCTTTGAACTGCAAGGGCACTCAACAACAATAACAACAAATGCGAGATACAAACAATTTTGAAATAGCTTATTCTCTGGATCCATCCAAATGGTATTTATTTGGGTCAAAACACAGATTTGTATGATGCCAACTAATTCTTCTAATGAGAAATGATGTGTCATCTCATTTCCTAATTCCTAAAGAATACAAAATAAGAATGCCCTTACCAATTCCAAGTAGAAGATTACAGAAATAGGAAAGAGAAGGGAGAGAAAGGAAATGGGAGGGAGGGAAGAGAAACAGAAGGAGAGGCAGGAAGGGAATGGGAAGGGAGCAAGAAGGAAAGAACTCTCTCTTCTTGGGAGGCCAGCAAAACACAGCCCAGAACAGAAGTTAGATATGTACTAGAGAAAATATGATCCATCTCATCTGCGTTAACTCTTGCTATATTGGAACTATTACTTTTCTTCTGTATACGATATTTTCACAGATAAAAAAATGAATATTTAATTATTTAGTCTGGGTTGGGTTAGCTGTCAGAAACCATGATATAAATGAATTAATCTCAGTGTATTTCTATGGCAACCATTCAAAAAGCAAATATTGTTTAGCATTAAGGTATTCCAAAGTGCTGAGAAGAGATTTAGACTCTAAATACTGACCATGCTGCCATGTGTCGGCTGCCAACTATGCCTTATGGCAACAAGGGAAGCTATTGTTAAGGCATCCTGAATTCCTTGGAGCAGGTCTATAGATTACTTTCCTGGAATGTAGGTAGACAAATCCTAGTAAAAGCACAAGGCTTTAATCAAACATGAAAGCTCCTTTGGGAGCAGGAAGGTCCAACTAAACCAGTGCTTAAGGCATGTTCAGTGTGAGAAAACATTTTTTTTAAACCAGTATGTTTAAATTCTTTCCTAAAAGGGCACATCCTGATATTATAGATACTTACTTGCATTCTGTGGGAGCTGAAAAAAAAAGAAGTACACAGAAAATCTCTACTGTGATCCTTTCATTTAATGATAAACAGGTGAGGAGTCTTGTTGACCTTCCTAGATCCATATAACAAGTTAATACCATATTTTAAAGAGATCTGGTTTACTATCACTCCCAAGGAAGGCATGTAAAATGAAAGAAAGTTTCTCCATTAGAGAATATATTCTCCTTCAATGACAGGCAAAAAAAAAAAAAAAAGTGACCAAAGGAATACTCAAATAATCAAGTCTAGACTAATTTTAATCGCATTAAAACCAATTTGACTCTCTCATCAACCATTCATTCTAGTCAAAATACTAATCTGTATTCACTTTGTTTACTTCCTTCATGGATTTAATTTAGCACCCTTTGTGGGATAGGAACAGTTTCAAAACTCTAGAATCTCGTGGTCTAGTTGGTGAACCATGAAAGCAGGAACTGTTAGAGCTACATCTAGAGTACTACAGGACATTGCCAGATGAAGACCAGGTTTGTCTTGAACCTGTTGGGTTGAAAACATTAATAATCTTGGAAGAACAAGTAGGAGTAGTAATGTAAACTTGGGATAAGAATATCCAGATAGAGGGAATAGCATATGCAAACACTCAGAGACATGAAAGTTTTCATGAAAACTTAAAAATATAACCTTAACTAACACAGCTTTTAGGAGAAGGCACAAAATATATATGGCTTTAGTTGTCATGCTAAGGTTCACCTTGGTATTGGAATTGACCATGACACTTTTAAAACAATTATTTTGAAACTGTACGGTGTGTGTGTGTGTGTATAAGTGCCATCAATTCAGGTCTGACTCATAGCGACCCTGTATAAGGTTCCCAGGGTGGTTTGAACCACCAACCTTGTGATTATCAGTCCAGTGTTGATCCTATAGCAATAGATGGGATAAAATGAGATAAAGGATGTCTTCCCAGTCCTGATGTCTTACTGTTGTTCAACTTCTGGAATCCTTTGCTCAGCATACAGATTGAACAACTATGATAAAAGGCTACAACCTTGACATTTACTTTTCCTGATTTTAAGTCATGCAGTACTCCATGTTTTGTTTGATTGATTGCCTCTTGGTCTAGGTACAGGTTCCACAAGGGTACAATTAATTCTGAATTCCCATTCTTCACAGTGTCATCCATAGTTTGTTACGATCCACACAAATGTCTTTGCATAGTCATGTAAGTAAACATCTTTCTGCTTTCAGCCAAGATCCATCTTGCAACAGCAATTATCATTATACCCCTGGTTCCATATCTTTTTCTGAATCCAGCTTGAATTTCTGGAAACTCTCTGCAAATGTACTGCTGCAATTAATTTTGTTTTTATTTTATTCAGAAAACAAATCTGTAAAAGTTTACTTGTATGTGATATTAACGATATTATTAGATAATTTCCACATTGTCTTGGATCATCTTTCTTTGTAATGTATACAAACATTGGTCTCCTTCTCTACATTGGCCAGGTAGCTATCTTCCAAATTTTTTGACACTGATGAGTGTCCACTTCCACAGTTATATCTGTTTGTGGAAGGATTTTGATTTGTATTACATGTTGTCCCTTTGATCTTGAATGATTGACCGTCCCATCATTTTTAGTGAGCATATCTTACTAGTGTTGTTTTTCCCCCATGTGCCTATTCTACTGCTTGGCTGGAAGAGGGTGTATTCCTTTCCAGACCTGAAGGATAGTTGAGGGCCATAGTCTCAGGTTCTTCAGGTCTCTCTCTGACCAGTAAGCCTGGTCTTTTTTTGAAAAATAATTTTGAGTTTCATTCTGCATATTATGTTGCTCTATCCAGGACCTTCTAAAGTGATCCTGTTCTGGGAAGTTGGTCGTGGTAGCTGGCACCATCTAATTCAGCTCCCTGTGGTTCTTATTTCCATTCTATCTCCTTCCCAACCCTTTTGAACTTTGACCTTAGGTAAATATTGCCATATTTATTTTGAAAGGTTGAACATTTGATTTTGAAAGGTTGAACATACCTATGAATCACTTGACTGAAAATCAGACTACCAGGGTGCTTTCTGTTCCAGACCTGAAAAATAGCGAAGGACCAAAGTCTCAAGTTCCTCAAATCTCTTTCTGACCAGTAAGCTTTGTCTTCGTTTATAATTTTGAGTTTTGTTCCACATTTTCTCCCCCTCAATCGGGGACCTTCTAATGTGATCCCTTTCAGAGCAGGTGGTAGTGGTTGTTGTTGTTGTTAAGTGCCATCGAGTCGGTTCCGACCCATAGCGACCCTGTACAGGGTTTCCGAGGGTATAAATCTTTACGGGAGTAGAAAGCCTCATCTTTCTCCCATGGAACGGCTGATAGTTTCGAACCACAGACCTTAAGGTTCGCAGCCCGATTCATAACCACTACGCTACCAGTGGTAGCTGGTATCATTTAGTTCTTCTGGTCTCAGAACATGGAGTCCTGGTGTAGTGCTGTAGGATGAGCACTAGGTTGCTAACCTCAAGGTCAGCAGTTGAAACCCATCAGTCACTCTTTGAAAATCCTACACAGGGTGACTACGGATCAAAACCAACTGGACAGCACATAACAACAACCACCATGCCTAAGATATGAATCTTATACATTGCATTTTATTTTTGACAAATTCCAATTTCCCTGGATTCTTACATTATACATTTCATGCTCCTATTATTAATGGATATTTACAACTATTCCTTGTCATTTTGAGTCATGGCATATCACCAGATGAAGGTCTCAATTGCTTTACTCCTTCTACCACATTAAGGTAGATTCTGCTTTGAGGAGACAGCTCTTCCCCAGTTTGATTTAGAAGGCCTTCCAACCTGAGATGCTCATCTTCAGACACTATACCAAATAATGCTCTGCTGCTATTCATAAGGTTTTCACAGATCAATTTTTTAGAAGTAGGTTGCCAGTCTATTTTCGTCTTGAAGCTCCCTGATACCTATTCACCATGGGTAACCCTACTAGTATTTGAAATACGTGTGGCAAAGCTTCTAGCATCTCAGTAACATGTACAGTACCATTGTACACCAAGCTGTCAGACAAGTGTTGGAAGAAAGGTATAGGAGGGTAAAAAAGTGTAAATGGCAATAAAGGTTTCTTTATTGATGCAATCAACACATTTATAAAGTGTCCATTATTTAGAGTAACTTTATAAATTTATAAAATGGGATGTATGTACAATACTGAGGTAGCTTGCATATTGCTGTGATTCTGAAAGCTATGCCATGGGTATTTTAAATACCAATAGTGTCACCATAGTGAACGGGTTCCAGATAAAGACAGATTAGGAAGGAGACACAGAATACTTCCAAATATTTAGTCAGTGAAAACATTATGAACAACAGAGAAATACTACCAGATAGCACCAGAAGATTGAATATTGAAACATGCAAATGGAGTAATGTCTTTGAGACCTACATTTGCTGATGGAGCACAAATCAAAATGAAGAAAAGCAGCTATACACAGCCATTAGTATGTACAAAGTATAAATCTAGGAAAATCAGAAATTGTCAAATATAAAACGGAATACGTAAACATCAATATCCTAGGCATTAGTGAGCTGAAATGAGCTGGTTTTGGCCATTTTGAATCTAACAATCACATGATTTTCTATACTGGCAATGAAAACTTGAAGAGGAATGGTGTCACATTAATCATCAAAAGGAATATATCAAGATCTGTCTTGAAGAACAGATCTTGTCTGTGATAGGATAATATCAATACACCTACAAGGAAGACCAGTTAATACCACGATTATTCAAATTTACACACTGACCACTAAAGCCAGTGATGATAAAACTGAAGAATTCTACCAACTACTTCAGTCTGAAATTTATCAAACATTTAATGAAGATTTATCAATAATTACTGGTGATTGGAAAGCAAAGATTGAGATAAAAAGAGGAAGGACCAGTAGATGGAAAATATGGCCTTGGCAACAGAAATTATGCTGGAGATAGCATGAAATAATTTTGCAAGACTAATGACTTCCTTATTGCAAAAACTTTTTTTAAACACATATAAAAGATGACTATACACATGGGCCTCACAAGATGGAATACACAGAAATCAAATTGACTATATTTGTGCAAAAAGATGGTAAGAAAGCCCTGTATCATCAGCCAAAGCAAGGCCAGGAGCAGACTGTGGAATAGACCATCAATTGCTTATATGCAAGTTTAGCTGACACTGAAGAAAAGTAAAACAAGTCCACGAGACCCAAAATATGACCTGGAATATATTCAACCTGAATTTAGAGATCATATGAAGAATAGATTTGATGTGTTAACACTAAAGACCAAAGACCAGAAGAGTTGTGGGATGACATCAAGAACATCATACAGAAAGAAAGCAAAAGATCATTAAGAAGACAAGAAAGAAAAGATCAAAATGGATGACAGAAGAGACTCTGAAACTTGCTCTCCAGTGTAAAGATGCTAAAATAAATGGGAGAAATTAGGAGGTAAAACAGCTGAATACAAAATTTCAAAAGGCAGCTCAAGAAGACTAAGTCAAATATTGTAATGAAATGTGCAAAGACCTGGAGTTAGAAAACCAAACGGGAAGAACATGTTCAGCATTTCTCCAGCTGAGGGAACTAAAGAAAAACTTCAAGCCTCAAACTGCAATATTGAAAGATTCTATGGGTAAAATATTGAATGATGCAGAAAGCCTCAAAAGAAGATGGAAGCAATACACAGAGTCACAGTACCAAAATAAACATGGTTGTGTATAATCAAGAACAATGATATTTAAGGAAGAAGGTTCATTGAAGACATTGACAAAGAAAAAGGCAACAGAAATTGATGGAATACAAACTGAAATCTTTCAACAAAGTGATGCAGCACTGAGGCACTCACTAGTATCTATGCCAAGAAATTTGGAAGACAACTACGTAGCCAATTGACTGGAAAAGATCAATATTTGTTCCCCTTCCAAAGAGAGGTGACCAGTGGGATGCAGAAATCACTGGACAATATCATTAATATAGCATGCAACTAAAATTTTGCTAAGATAATACAAAAATGGCTACAACCATACATTGATAGAGAATTTCCAGAGGTTAAAACTGGATTCAAAAGAGGACATGGAGTTAGTAAACCAACAGGAAAGAACATGCTCAGTATTTCATTATAATATTTGAATGGATTAAGGCACTTAACAACAACAACATCAACAATCCATGTAAGGACTCCTGGTATGGTTCTGTAGGATATGCATTGGACTGCTAATCACGAGGTTGGAGGCTAAAACCCACCAGTCATTCCTCGGAAATCCTCTAGAGGGTTATCATGAGTTGGAACCAATTCAACGGCATTTAACAACACATACAATCTATGTAAGTTTCCACTCCCCTCAATTTCCATGCCAGGAAAATAGCGATATGTCATTACCAACAGTAAAAAAGTTATTTTGAACATGCTATATTGTCTCTCATCATCAGCCATCAGTGTCTGTGCCTTGTCTTTAGTAATGAGTCAAACCTTGATGTAGGCATTTGTATTGTCAAAAGGGACCAGTCACTGGAGAAGGATATCATGTTTGGTAAGGTGGAGGGTCAGAGAAAAAGGAAGGCCCCCAATGAGATGGATCAGCCAAATAGCAGCATTGATGGACTCAAGCACGGCAACAATAGTGAGGTTGGCCCAGGATAGGTCAGTGTTTCATTCTGCTATGCATAAGGTCGCTATGGGTCAGTACTGACTTGATGGCACCTAATAACAATTTTCACAGTAGTTCACCTTCATTTACTTTCATTCAACCTTACTCAGATTTACAAAAAATATTATTGTGTTTATGTTTTGTCTCGAATCCTTTTTGGAAGCAGTGGAATGCAAATTAGAAGATAATCTCTACATACTCTAACCATTCATGGTTGGTGATTATAGAGTGTATAGACACACCGGAAGGAGAGAGGCTAGCCAATTCCCTATCTATTGAGGAAATACTTCTTCCCATTTTGCTTCCAGAAAATAATGAGATGCACAGACTAGAGTTTCTCCCAAGAAATCTGCCTGAGCTGAATGAAATAATTGGTTTAGACAGTTTGCTAGTTTATCTACACTTCACTAACGAGCATTGGATACTCTTCTTCTGGAAGTCAAAGCTTGGCTCAGTTTAATGGGGTTACAAGTGTTATCAGGGGCCTTCCCTCTTGGAAAAAAAATTAAAGATGATGATATTTGGTGAATGAACTAGAGAATCCTGGGTTACAAGCCTTTTCAGAATTTTCCAAGCACTAATTTTAGTATAAAACCATTATCTGGTTTTATACTAAATATAAAACTGCAACTCTTCTACCCTTCTTAAAATAAATTACTCTAGTGTATCATGTGGTACCACTCCAAGATCCTCCCTCTCCCTCCAGGAGCAAAGCAAGCACTCCCCCAGTTACTTGAAAGGTTGGGCTAATGGCTCTCAACTGAGTCCTTCTTCAGAAACTGCAGCTAAAGTGGTTCTTCTCCATTTCCTGGTATGGCACTTTGGATAACCACTATGAACTGTGAACTACTAGGTCAGCAGTTTAAAACCACTAGCTGTTCCTCAGAAATCCTATACAGAGTCAATATGAGTCAGAATTGACTTAACTGCACTTAACAACAACAGCAAAGACATTTCAGGAGTCCTAGTTTGGCGCTATAGGATAAACACTGGGCTGCTAATCACAAGTTCAACAGTTCAAACCTACCAGGTATTCTTTGGAAACCATATACAGGGTTGCTATGAGTCAGCACCAACTTGATGGCTTAACAACAAAATAACAAAGATATCTCAAAGACAACAATGTGTGCCAGAAGAAATGGAATGATATGTTCAAAGGACTAAAAGTAGTTATCAACCTAGAATCTGCAACCTGTTAAATGGTCACTTAAGATTGAGGCAAACTAAAGAATTTCAGGCAAATGCAGTTTGAGGTAACAAATGTAGATCGAGATAAATTATGTTTAATACAATAACTTTAAAAGAAAGGCATCCGGTGGCTCAGGGGTTAAGCTCTCGACCGTTAACTGAAAGATTAGAGGTTCAAACCCACCAGCCACTGCCTGCTGATGTACAGATTTACAGCCTTGGAAACTCTATGGGGCAGTTCTACTCTGTTCAGTGAGGTCACTGTGAGTCAGAATCGACTCGACAAGGGTTTGGATTTGGGGTTTTCTCTGAAAGAACTACTAATGGCAATATTTCAAGAAAAAGGGTAATTAGCAGAAAAAGGAGTGAAATGCATGAATAATTAGAGCATGCTAACATATTTGAGCCTATGTAATAAAATAAACAGCATTCTTATCAACAGAGAAAAGATTGAAGTTGTCAAGGACTTCATTCTTCTTGGATCAACTATCAACACTCACAGAAGCAGCAGTCAAGAAATCAGACGACGTATTGCATTAGGCAAATCTGATGCACAGGACTTTTTAAAGTGTTGAAGAGCAAGGATGTCAGTTTGAGGACTAAGGTGCGCCTGACCCAAGCCATGGGATTTTCAATAACCTCATACACATGCGAAAGTTGGACAGTAAATAAGGAAGACTGTAGAAGAATTGAAGCTTTTGAATTATGGTGTTGGAGAGAATATTGAAAGTGCCATGGGCTGCCAAAAGAACCAACAGATCTGTGTTGGAAGAAGTGCAGCCAGAGCGCTCCTTGGAGGCCAAGATGGCCAAAATTCGTTTCTCATACTTAAGACATATTGTCAGGAGGGACCAGTCACTGGAGAAGGATATCATGTCTGGTAAGGTGGAGGGTCAGAGAAAAAGAGGAAGACCCCCAGGAAGATGGATTGGCAAAGTGGCAGCATCAATGTGCTCAAGTGTGGCAATAATAGTGAGGTTGGCCCAGGATCGAGCAGTGTTTCATTCTGCTGTGCATAAGGTCACTATGAGTCGGTATCGACTCGATGGCATCTAACAGCAACAACAATAAAATAACAATCATAATAACTTATTTCATTATACAAGGGATTTTTAAAAGTCTGTGGAAAAATTACATTATCTTTTTTATTCCATTTTCCATAAGCATTTTGAAGTCCCTTGTATAAAAACACAGTGGGCATAAAGTGCTGAACAATAGTATCATATAAAATGAAACCAAGTAGTATGATTTAAGTATTCTAAGATCCTTGAGTTCATTAATGGAGCCCAAGTGGTGCAGTGGTTAAAACACCACTCATTTGCTAACCAAAAGTTGGGCACCTTGAACCCACCAGTCACTCTATAAGAGAAAGATGTGGCAATCTGCTTCCATAAAGAATTATAGCCATGGAAAATATATGGGAACAATCTTGCTCTGTCCTATAGGATGGCTATGAGCTGAAATTGACTTGGCAAAATGGATTTGTTTGGTTGGGGTTTTAGTATGCCGGTTGGGAGGTAGTGAGAGACAGGGATTAACTTCAGACACTAATAAATCAAGAATGTTTATTAAAAATGTAAGGATCATCACTAAAATTATTAAGTGTATTATAACTTCCAATCTAGTAATGAGAAACAAAGTGAAAACAAGGAATTGCTCAATCCATCAAAAAGCATAAAAGAAGAAAATACAGAATAAATGAGGGACACTGAGTCTCTAGTTCCTAGGAAGAGTCTACTTTGGAATGCCAATTCCTTGCCAAGTTTACAATCTCTTATTGGTGACAACTCCCATACAGGGAGGGGTGAAAGTGCCTAGTTCACTTGCCTCAAAATAAACTAAATCTTAGAAATCTTATTAAGTCTATATCTTCCTGTGGGCTGAGCTGAGGCTTTTTGCTGAGACTTGAGTCCTGGTGTGATTCTGTAGGATAATTGACTGGACCACAAGATTGGTCTGAACTGCAAAGTCAGCAATTCAAACCCAGCAGCCTCTCCTCAGAAATCCTACATGGTGTCACTATGAGTCAGAACCAACTCGATGGCACTTAACAACAACAATTGATTTGGTGGAGTCATAGTGACGCTATACACAACAGAACAAAATACCACCAGGTCCTGTGCTTGGGCCTATTGTTGCTGGCACTGTGTCAGTCCATCTCACTGGAGGTCTTCTTCTCACTGACCCTCCACTTTACCAAGCATAATGTCCTCCAATAACTGGTCCATCCTGACAATATATCCAAAGTATGCGGGATGAAATCTTGTCTTCCCCTATCCTAAGGAGCATTCTGGTTGTACTTCTTCCAAGACAAATTTGTTTTGTATTTCTGGCATATATGCTACTTTTAATACTCTTGTTCAACATTGTAATTCAAAGGCATCTACTGTCTTCCTTATTCACTGTTCAACTTTCACATGCATATGAGGAAATTGAAAATACCCTGGCTGGTATCAGGAACGCACACCTTAGTCATCAAACTGACATCCTTGTTATTTAACACATTAAAGAGTTATTTTGCAGCAGATTTGCCTAATGCAATAAATACAATGTTTAATTTCTTGACTGCTGCTTTCAGGAGTGTTGATTGTAGATCCAAGCAAAATGAACTCTTTTAACAATTTCAATCTTCTCTCTTTTTATCATGATGCTACTTAATGGTCCAGTTGTGAGGAACTTTGTTTTCTTTACATTGAGGTGCTGTGACAATGTTGTTGTTATTGTTGTTAGGTACCATTGAGTTGGTACCGACCCTACGCATAACAGAACAAAACACTGCCCGATCCTAAACCAATCTCACAATTGTTGCCTCGCTTGAGCCCATTGATGCTGCCACTTTGCCAATCCATCTCATTGGGGTCTTCCTCTTTTTCTCTGACCCTCCACCCTACCAAACATGATATCCTTCTCCAGCACTGGTCCCTCTTGACAATAAGTCCAAAGTAGGAGAGACAAAGTTTGGCCATCCTGGCCTCCAAGGAGCACTCTGGCTGTACTTCTTCCAACACAGATGTATTAGGTCTTTTGGCAGCCCATGGAACTTTCAGTATTCTCCTCTAACACCATAACTCAAAGGCATCAATTCGTCTACAATCTTCCTTATTCACTGTCCAGCTTTTGCATGCATATGAGGTTACTGAAAATCCCATGGCTTGGGTCACTACTTCAGTTCAATTCTTCTCTCTGCCCAGTCCTGTCAATGTTCATTCTCTTACTGGTGTTGGTAGAAAGAGCACAACCCAGTGAACCTCCTGGATGGAAGGCCCTGGAGTCCTCCGTGCTGCAAACAGCTAAAGACTGGACTGCTAACTAAAAGTCTGGAGGTTCAAGTCAACCCTGAAATGTGTTGAAAGAAAGATCTGACAATGTGCTTCTGAATGATCAGCCATTAAACATCAGCACAGTTCTACTATAAATCACATGGAGTCACGGCAATTAGCTGGTTTGTTATGCAAATCTCTAGATTCTTTTACCACCACCACCACCCCCAGTAGTGGTTATGAATTGGGCTGCTAACCTCAGGGTCAGCAGTTTAAAACTACCAGCTGTTCCGTGGGAGAAAGATGAGGCTTTCTGCTCCCATAAAGATTTACAGCCTCAGACACCCTGTACAGGGTCACTGTGAGTCAGAACCGACTCCATGGCACATAACAACAGTAATAACAACAACAAAGAGGATTATCTCCTACGTGCTAAGCATCTGAATCCAAAGCTGAGTACAAGTCCAGGTGTATCAAAGGAGCAAAATTCCTAACCCAGCAAAATTCATACACTGTAAGTTCTGGAGTCAGACTTGGTTTTGTTGTTGTTAGGTGCTGTGGAGTCAGTTCTGACTCACAGTTACCTTATGCACAACAGAAGGACATACTGCCTAGTCCTGTGCTGCACTCACAATTGTTGCTATGCTTGAGTCCATGGCTGCTGCCACTGTCATACTTACCACTAACTAATTGTGTGACCTCAGATACACTCCTGACCCCTAGCTCCTTCATCTGTGGTAATTAAATAGGAGATGTTCAATAGTGTTCAATGATATTCAACATCATGGGCAGTACAAAAATTAAATTCCTAAGAGAAGTAAGAGATAAAAATGGACTGACTTTGTTTTGCCTTAGAGAAGACTTCAAGAAGAGGTGACATTGAAGTTTGAACTTGAAAGATGAATAGGACAGTGTCAAACAGGAAAGAGCTGCAATATTTTGTCGAATGGGAGAGATAGAATGAGGCAAATTCTGAATGCATAGCAGACTGCAAATAACTAGCTTGTGATGGTGTACATACAAAGGTGGTAGAAATAGAGCAGGGATGACTGGATCTAGCCTATGAATCTTGGATATTCTTCTGTAGAAGCAAAGCCTTTATACATTTGTGTATCCTGATCATATTTATATTTTAAAAAAGCAATAGCTTAACCATAAATGTTGCATTGAGAAACTCAGGAGAGTCCCTGGGTGGTACAAATGGTTAAGTGTTCAATTATTAACCAAAATGTTCAAGGCTCAAATCCACCCAGAGGTGCATTGGAAGACAGTCCAGTGATCTGCTTGAAAACCTTGTGGATCCGTTTTACTCTGCACATATGGGACCTCCGTGAGTTGGATTTGACTCAACAGCAACCACCCACCACAAAAGAGCACCAAGCAGCCAGAGATGCGCATGGAACTGTACTGGTCCAGACAAAAGAGGAACAAACTGAATCAGAGCAGAGACAGAAGACATGAGACTAAATGTCAGACATTTAGAAACACTTAGAAGGTAAAAGCAAAAGGATTTGGATTGCATATGTGAAAAGAAAAGACAAATGATGAAACAAAGCTGGTCTCTGCGTTATCGAGTTTAAGTAAGGGTTTGAGAAGTGGGAGAGATGAGCTTTATTTCAGTTTGAGACATTAGATTAGAAAAGAATTATATTAGAGGACTAGAATGAAAGAGGCTAAATAAGACTTCAAACAAAACAATACTCTAACAGTGCTGTCATTGTGCACAGACGGAGAAACAGTCTTCATCTGTCAGTGCGACTGTAAAATAATTTGCTACCTGACTAGGTTAACATATGGAAAATGTGTGTTTCTTTTCCCATGGAAAAAGAACGCTTATGCAATGAATACAAAAGGAGTCATAGTACTCCATGCTTACTACCTGAGTGTGGGTTTTCAATGGACAATTCAGACTATTTTTCAGGCACTGTTCACCAATAATTTATAATATGCACAAATAGTCTCCTCGATTAGATTTATATCCATGCATTTAAATTAAGATCCATTTAGTCTGATGCCTCAGAGTCTAGCTGAAAAAATGCCAGAAGTTTGGCTTTTAAGTTTTTCAGTCTTTAGGGGGATTAATTCATCCACCAGAAGCACAATACTTCCATATGTCCAAGTTTGGATGTATCTGCTACTTCTGAAAGAAACAATGATGACACTATGCTGACTTTCAAAATGAATCAAATAGAAGGGAAAAGCATAATTCAAAACCAAATTGGGATTCATTTGCACATATTTGGGACTTAAAAGATTTTTGTCATCATTAACTAGACTCTTGTTGGAAACAATTTATGAGTCATTCCTAGAGTCTCTTTTCAGGATGTGCAGCATTGAATTGCACCAAAGTCCTGTTCTGCTTCCCCTGATCATGTAACAGACTGCCTGCCTTTCTATAATTATGTCTCTGAAGCTCTGTCAGCAGGACAACTGTAAATCCATTTTTATCTGGTTAAAACGCAGAGCCCATGGATGGAGCTGCCACTGGAGCGCCCAACTCATGGAGCTTAATAGCAAATGAAGGTTGTTGGTGTTGTTAAGTGCCATTGATTCAGTCCTATTCATTGTGTCCCTGTAAAAGTTTTCCAAAGAGCGGCTGGTAATTTGAACTGATGACCTTGTGATTCAAACCGACCTTTTAGTCCAGTGCTTTGGACTCCTAAAAGAAGGTTGACCAGAACAAAATTAGAAAAATTCCTGCAGATGTAAAATCATCTGTTCAAGAGATTGTATCTCCACAATGTTTACAGTTAAGTGTTATTGAGTCAATTTCTGAGGAGCCACTGGTGGATTTGAACTGCCTACCTTGAAGTTAGCAGTCCAGGGCTTATTTACAATACCACAACAGGACTCCAAAATGTTTGAACTGCAAGGTCAGTGGTTTAAGCTTACCAGCTGCTCCTCAAAAACCCTATACAGTGTCGCTATGAGTCGAAGTTGACTTGACGGCACTTAACAACAACAACAGCTTTCTCCTCATTTTGAGTTTTGTCTCATCAGCAAATGAGGGTCTATAAATCTTTACTTCATTTGCATCATGTTAATAAACTCTACTTTCAGGAGGCAGCTCTTCCCTAGTCATGTTTGAAGTGCCTTAGAACCTGAGTGGTTCACCTGACAATATTCTAGTGCTAGTCACGTTTTTATAGCACCAGATTGTACTTAACAATAACAACAACAATGCATGTTTTTTATCTCCCAGAATTATATCTGACAATGTTTCACAGCTATTCATTAAGTTTTCAGTGGCTACAAATTCAGAAGTAGTCCTCTGCTTCCTAGTCTCTCTTAGTCTGAAAGCTCAGCTGAAACCTGTGCACCAGGGGTGACTACGCTAATATGAAAAATACCAGTGGCATAGCTTCCAGCAACACAGCAATTCACAAGTTACCACACTATGACTAACTGGTTAGATAGCAAGACATTTTACTCTTTATCTTCAATTGTTATTTATAATAATTTATCATCTGGTTTAAGTGTTTATCTTTTCACTCAAACATTTCATCACTAAATATGCATTTTTTATTTTATTTTATTTTTAAAATGGTGAATTAATTGTTACACTTGCAGCTGTTTGAGGAAAAAAATAATCATTATTACTTTAAAAGTAAAGTGAGGTTTTATTTCACACAATTATTTAAAATTGAATTCTATAATCAGTGATTTATGTCTAAGGACAACTTATTTAATAATTATTCTATTGAATTTAATATGTATTGATCACTGGATAATGTATCCATAGCACATGTGTTTTATAGATGCCTTTTGATAGAAGTCAATTAGACCAACACTCCAGATTTAATAATATATGCTCCACCAATATTGATTTTATTGATTTTTGTATAACATGTTGTCCTTAAGTACCGTCTAGTAGCTTCTGACTCATAGCGACCCCTGTGTAGGGTTTCTGAGGAGTGCCTTTGTGTTTCATGTGCTGACCTTATGGTTACCAGTTAAGTGCTTAGCCTACAGTGCCACACTAAACTTGAAAGTAGTCAATTAGACTAATACACAAGATGTAATACTATATGGCACACCAATATTTATTTTATTTTTACATAGTATGAGGGAGTTTAAAAAAATTGTGGAAAAATGAAATGAAAAGGTACTAGAATTTTCACATAAACTTTTTTTTTTTTTTTTTTAAGGTTTTTATTGTGGATTGAGTGAAAGTTTTCAGGGCACATCATCGGTTTCACATTCAAACATTCATATCCCTTGTTTCATTACATTGATTATTATCCCCTCCATACATGAGCTCTGGTAGCGTAGTGGTTACGAATCGGGCTGTGAACCTTAAGGTCAGCGGTTCGAAACTACCAGCCGCTCAGTGGGAGAAAGATGAGGCTTTCTACTCCCGTAAAGATTTACACCCTCGGAAACCCTGTACAGGGTCGCTATGGGTTGGACCCGACTCGATGGCACTTAGCAACAACAACAACAACAACATACACTAGCAGTTAACAGAGTTTTTCTCTATCCTCTTTAGCTTTTTTTTTTTGGAAAAAAACTTTGCCTTTTTGGAATTTACCGTCTCGGCTTTTAGGGAAGGTTTTTACATTTATCTGTGGGTATCCAGGGCTCATGTATGGAATTACTAACCAGCATAACTGAATAATCAGATAAGGGACATTTTGCTATGTCTGCTAGGTGGCTAAAGTCTGATCCTCAGAGCCTATGGTTTGGACGGTCAGCAATGCTTGGGCCCACAGGGACTTGAACTCCTGACCGGGTCTGCATGGTCTGCATCAGATTCCCCCTTATTTATTATTTGTTTAAGGGACGCTGCCTGTCTTAGGCAGTCAGTGCGAATTCCTCAGTCTTACCATTCATCGAAACTCATTGCAGCATGGCAATGGCTCTGTCTTAGGTTGCCGAGGTTCCATGTGATCCTTGCCCATCTCTGGTCACACGTCCAACATAAACAGCTGCCATCCGAAGAAGGCAGGGAGGAAGCAGACCAGCTGGGGACCCCACACGCAAGATGTTGCCAGACCACCACCTGCTCTAAGATGACCAAGCAGGATCACTATGCTGAGGTTCAACCAAGTTCACAGGGGAACTTAATCTCTGGCAGAGGTAGCAAATTAGTAGCCACTCAGTTCTCAATTTGAGAATTACTTATATCAGAAATTTGAGCATGTAGCTGATGAATATCCACAGACAAGTGTATATTGTTCCACAACCTCCTACAAGGCTGTTGAATTAAGTTCCAATCAGGTTCTGGTTAACTGAAAAAATAACACATATCTACTTATACAGTGAATAACCTTAGCTGAGAGTGTAAACTGGTTATACTGAATTCACATAAACTTTTTGAAGTACGCTGGTAGTTGTTTTTAAACTCATCTGATTACATTTGATCATTTGGCCTTTCTTATTATTGGCACACTATTAAAAATAAATCTCTGTTGGACGAAGTACAGCGAGAATGCTCCTTAGACGTAGGATGGTAAGCCTTCATCTCTCATACTTTGAACATGTCATTAGAAGGGACCAGTAGAACATCATGCTTGGTAAAATGGAGAGCCAGTGACAAAGAGAAAGCCCGCTAACAAGATGGACTGACACAGTGGCATCATCAATGGGTTCAAATGTAACAACAATTCTGAGGTCAGCTGGCTCAGGAACTGGCAAGGTTTCAATCTGTTGTATATAGGGATGCTTTGAGTTGGAACTGACTTGAGGGCACCAAACAATAACAACATTATACACCATCTCAATTAAAATTGAAACTAATATTTTCACTAAGGGAAATGTCAATGTCAACATGTTTATTGTTGTAGTTAAATGTCATCAATTCAGTTCTGATTTATAGCAACCCTGTATGGGGTTTCCAAGGCTTTCAATCTATGCCAGAGCAGAAAGCCTCATCTTTCTCCTTTGGAGCAGCAGATGGGTTTGACTGCCAACTTTGTGGTTCACCTTCCAGCGTTTATCATATAAAACCACTACACTTTTCAATGACCTGCTTATACTTCATATATTCCTTTATTTTTCCATATATGAGGATAAGTAAAAAAAAATATTGCTATGAAAACCCTTATTAAACAAAACTATAAAAATGTGAAGTCATAGTTTCTCAATATGTCCTCTATGGAGTTGTATACAGTTCTGAAGGCAGTGGTTCCATTTATCTGACTCTTCTCCAAAGAATTTTGTGCACCTCAATTTACACCATGTGAAAAAGAAAGTTTAGGCATCTTTGAGGGAGTCAAATTGTTTTTTCAAATGTTCTTTGAGATTTGGAAGGGACAATCTCAGGGTTGTAGGATAGATGGGGTAAGGTTTCCAAATGCAATTCTCACTGGACAGTACTTAACAATCTTAAAGAATGAGCAAGTGCACTCTCATCATGGAAAACTTTCCCCAGTGCAACTCTCTTGGCCTTTTCCCCACTAATGCACTTTTCCGTTTTCTTCAAACTTCTTCATAATAAGTCCCCCTGATTATTCTGTGTATTCCAAGAAAACCTATCAACATGACCATTATAGAATCCTTACAAATAGTCATCATAACCTTCTGACCTGACCTTTCTGTTCAAATGTAACCAACCTTGCAGTTCCTCTTGGAAGCCACTGTTTTGGTTGCAGCCTTTATCTGAAGGTACCCTAAAGAGACGAAGAACTTGTCTGTAGCCATGCGCTGATCGCAGTGACATGTTTAAATATGTTTTGTTTGGAATAATCCTGTGATAGGAACCCTAGTAGGAGTAATTTTGATTTATCCTCTTAATGGCATTTGTGAGCAGTGTTCCTATTGCTGGTAATAGAATATGATTAGCTGAAAAGAAATTAAATTAAAAAATTAAAGTGTCAATTATTTGTTGTTATTGTTACAATCCACAGGTTTAGTCCAACAAAACATACTTAAACATGCCTGGTAAAAGCACTGGACTTCAACTCACAAGGTGGGTGGTTTAAACCCATTTAGTTGCTCCTTGGAAACCCTGTATAGGATTACTATGAGTCAGAACCAAATTGCCAGCCCTTAACATAAACAGCAGCATCATTGTTCGATACTGTTGATGGGCTTCTTACCTGTACTGACCCTGTGTACAACAGACCAAAACTGTGCCAGGTTATACACTATCCTCACAACCATTACTATGTGTAAGCTATTGTTACAATCACTGTGCCAATTCATCTTGTTGAGAGTCTTCCTCTGTTTCACTCACCCTCTACTTTAGTAAGCTTGATGTCCTTCTCCAGTGACTGGTCCTTCCTGATAGCATGTCCAAAGCACGTGAGACAAAGACTCACTTTCTTCCAAGAGGGATTTGTTCAATATTCTTTTCCAACACCATAATCCAAAGGCATCAATTCTTCAGTCTTCTTTATTCATTATCCAGTTTTCAGATATATGAGGCAATTGAAAATGCCATGGCTTGGGTCAGTAGTACCTTAGTCCTCAAAGTGACATATTTGCTTTTAACAGTTTAAAGAAGTTTTTTTGCAACATATTTTCTCAATTCAATACATTGCTTTATCTTTGGCTACTGTTTCCATGGGTGTTGATTGTGGGTCCAAGTAAAATGAAATCCTTGACAACATGAATCCTTTCTCCATTTTTTCATGATGTTACTTACTGATCTAGTTATTTCTCAGTACTTTATGTTGAAATGCAGTTCATACAGAAGCCTGCAGTCTTTTCTGTTCATTAGTAATAAAGCCTTCATTCATGTTTTCTTCACTTTAAGCAAGCATGTTTATGTCATCTACATATCTCAGGTTATTAATGAATCTTCCTCTTATCTGGATGCCATGTTCTTCTTCATACTTGTATAGTCCAGCTTCTCAATCATTTGCTCAGCACACACATTGAATAAGTATGATGAAAGGATACATCCCTGACATACACCTTTCCCTATTTTAAACCATACAGTTAGTATTCAAGGACATATCCTGGTTTGGCACTGTAGAATAAGTACTGAACTGCTAACTACATATTTGGAGGTTCAAATCCTACCAGACTCTCCTCGTAAACCCTACACCGGTGGCTATGAGCCCAAGGTAAGTCAATAACACATAAAAGCAACAACAGTGTTCAAGGAACCCTGCTGGCACAGCAGGATAAGAACTGTACTACTAACCATAAGATCAGCAGTTCAAATCCACCAGTCATTCTGCAGGAGAAAAATAATGTTGACTTCTCTTATAAAGATTTAGTCTCAGAACTCTCAGACAGGGCCACTGTAACTGGGAACTGATCAACGAGAGCGAGGTCTTTGTTTGTTTGTTGCTTTAGCATCCCCTTGGGCTTTCTGAATTACTGAACTGCCTCTTGGTTTATGTAAAGGCTGCACATGAATACAATTGTGTTCTAGAATTCCCATTCTTCACCATGGCAGCCATATGAGGATGAGTCAAAAATTATCTGCACTCCGATTATATTAAAACACCCATCCATGCCCACAGCAGATGACAACATAGAGCATGCACGTGATATGATTCTGCCAAATAGATGAGTGACAGTGGATTATGTGGTAAATCAATCATGGCTCTGTCTGTGAAATAATCCATGACAGACTTGGGTTTCAAAAAGTTTGTGTGAGAGTGGTACCACCACGAAAGAGCATAAACAGAAGTGTTTGGACACCTACAAATAAAATGTGGGCCGATATGCAAAGGAAAGTAAAAGTGTCTTTAAAAAAATTACTACTGGTGACAAGACCTGGATTCTTCACTACGAGCCTGAGAGTAAACAGCAGAGTATGGAATGCAAACATCTTTAATGGCCAACAAAGACAATTTTCATAAGTCAACAATCAGCTGGAAAATTGATGCTTATAATTGTCTGCAATTCTCAAGGGCCGATATTGGAACACTATTTAGTAAAAATATGTAACAATCAACAGCGCTCCTTAAAGTGAGATGCTCATTGAAAAGCTAAAACCTAAACTTTGGATAAAATACATTGGACTTGTGATCTTGCATTGCAATGCCTGTCCACACACCTCTGGTCACACTGTTGACACTCAGCAAAAGCTTTGTTTTGAGGTGTTAAAGCATCCTTCCTATAGTCCTGATCTTGTTCCATAGGACTTTCACCTGCTTGGTCCCCTGAAAGTAAACCATGGAGGATGAGGAGTCATCTCTGATGAAGAAGTGAACACAGCAGTACATTCATGGTTCACAGCTCAGCCGAAAACACTTTTTTAAAAATAAAGGAATATGAAAACTTGCTGACAGATGGACAAAGTGAAATGAAAAGCAAGTAGATTATGCAAAAATAATCTTTAGTCTTTTCTAAAAGTTGATTAAAATAAATTCTACATCCAGAGTGTGGATAATTTTTTATTCTACCTCATAATTTGTCATGATCCTTACAGTCCAATGCCTTTGTATCATCAATAAAATACAGGTAAACATCTTTCTAATATTTTCTGTTTTAGCTAAGATTACCCCAACATCAACAATGATACCTCTTATTCCATGTTGCCCACAGAACCCAGCTTGAATTTCTGGGAATGCCCTGTCTATTCACTGCTGCAATCATTTTTTAATTATCTGGGCTTTACTATCATGGTGTTTCATGATTTTCTTTCTACCTTATTTTCTAACTATAGATTACTACTTTATATTTATTAGTATTCTAAAGAAAAAAGAAAAAGAAAACATTTATACTAAACAATACCATGGAATTACAATACATAAAGTCCTTAATTAATAATGTATGGAGTATTCTCCATGTGCAAGAGGAAAACAAAATATTAAACAGGGAGGAAATAGGTTTTAGTTCGTGAGAATTAAAAACCTAATGTTGGAAATAGTGAAAAATTATAATGAAGGCAGAATCAAATTAAAACAGAAAAAAAAAATAAAGCACCAGTTGTCTGACCTGATGAATCAATAAATGTTTAGAACATTCCTAAGTTTTTGCATTCTTTTTTCTGTTCATTATCATAAAGTCACAGTGGACCATGTGTTCAGTGAACTTAGATTATTATTGAAATTATAATACTGATTAGATATCCCAAAGAAATAAAATGTAATTACTTTAGTAGTGTGGTGAGGAGAAAAATAGTTTGTATCAAAATGTTTACTGACTGAAAGATAAAGATGCAGATGTCAGTTAGCCTGTGGTGTCCTTGAGTTGATTATGACTTATGGAACCTCATGGGTGTCAGAATAGAATTATCTTCATGGGTACCAGAGTAGAACTAGGTTTCCACTGGCTGGTTTTTTAGGAACATATCATGAAGCCTTTCTTCTGACAGGCTTCTGGGCCAACTCAGTTAACCGTCTGACTATAGACCTTACCTATTTAAGCCATTTTTTTCCAAGATAAAAATTTCATAAATTGAGACTCCTACATTTCAAAACAGACATATCTGATTGTATTCAGTTAATATTATCAACGTTGCTTAATAATTCTCAATGAAAAAGCAGCTTTCTACATTGTGATAATCCTCAGAGAATGAATCTGTTATTAACAAGCATACACTGTGCTGTACATGAAGCAAAGAAACAATCTCACTTCCTCAGATAAATAATAATTTGATCTAAGTATTAAGACAACATATCTATTTTCTGATTTTTAAAAAGTTCCTTATGCTCTCAGTTGGTTTAAGCTAGAAAACCTGGAGGTATAAATCTTTTTATCTTTAATTCCCAACCCCAATAAAATAATAAATTTGAGCTTCTACTTCCTAAGGCTTTTTACAGATTTGTATTTAGAGTTGCCTCTGTCTGGCTCATTCCTTGGGCGCGATTTTATTTTATTGAGCCCAATCATAGTTGCATTTGCTCTGTAGCAGACATTTGACAGTCTCTGGACTGCGCCTGCTATTTATTTGTTAACACAATGAGATACTTGTCAGCCCCTAGGTGAAAGTTATTAGATTAGACGAGCGTTTGTGTTGTGTTAGGAACAAAATGTGAACGTTTAGGACTTTCTACTCTTTAGTATTTCCATCTTGTTCGTCAGTGAATCGGATTTACATTATCTAATGTTCTAAGTGGAATTCTCATGGTTTTCCAGAGTTTAGAGTGCTAATCTTATCATTTAGTCTGAAGAAGTAAATGCTTTTTCACTCTTTTAGAAGAAGCTACTGTATTAGGTAGAGTCTACAAGTCAGGAAAGAAACCCTGATGTTATAATGGGTTAAGCATTGTTTTGCTAACTGCAAGGTTGGCAGTTCATACCCACCAGCTACTCTGTGGGAGAAAGATGAAGCTGTCTGTTCTGAAAATATTAACAGCTTCAGAAATTCTCTGTAGCAGGTCTACTCCTGGCCCTAGCTTCGCTATGCGTAGGAAGCAACTTAAAGGTAGTGGGTGCAAGTAAGGACAAGGAAAAAATGTTTTTGATGTTGAATGTCACCCATGTGGAGTAATTCAAATCTTCTAGTTATTTGCTATATGGTTGTTGTTGTTGTTAAGTACCATGGAGTCTGTTCTGACTCATAGTGACCCTGCCCAGGGTTTCTGAGGCTGTAAATCTTTACGGGAGCAGAATGCCTCATCTTTCTCCCATGGAACCGCTGGTAGTTTCGAACTGCCAATCTTGAGGTTAGCAGCCTGATTTGTAATCACTACGATGGTAGAAGGGAAGAAATTATTTCACAAGACAGTGGTGCAAATTTTGGTGAATAGCTAGCAATGTAAATGGGAACTGCTTGCTCAAGATAATATCATTACAGACTAAACAGCTTTCTGTCTCAGTAAGACTTGTAAGGTTATCCAACTTTCTTCTTTAAATACTATTTTATGCTACCTTAATTTCTTTTTATCTTATTTTGAGGCTGGGGAAATAAATGAATCTTGGCTTTCCTTTTCATTGTTCTAAGATATTGGCTACATTTGACTCTGAGAAAACTTTCCTTCAAAACTGATTTCTTGGTTTAATCATTCCTGGCTATCACCGATTGCTTTATCACTAATGGTTTTATCATCACTCCATTCTGCCAATTTCAGCTCTAAATGTCTGTGGCATCTGTCTACTTCTTTGCATTGCAATGGATGGTACCATGATCTGGACTCTTGCTGGTAATGGTTTTATACCCACCAAGAGAGTCCTCATCTCTGCAATCATTCCTGGTCGGTCTCAGTTTGCTCCCCACTCTGCACCAGAGTAAGATTTGGGAATACAATGTCTGACCTTGTCATCTCCTTGCCTAAAATCCTCAATTGCTTCCAATTACTTTTAGAATAAAGCAAGTGGGTGGGGGCTGGATGGTTACTGTTGATTCCATTGAGTCTATTCTGACTCACAGTGACCTTGTATAGGGTTTCTGAGGCTATAAATGGTTTCAGGAGAAGAAAGCCTCATCTTTCTCCTATAGAGCTTCTTGTGGGCTTGAAACAAAGACCTTGTGGTTTGCAGTTCAGTGCTTATCCTCTAGAGCAGGAGTATTCATTAAAAAAGTGTGCAATGTTCTGCATGGCCTTTCATTTATTTAATAGGTATGTACAGAGTGTCTACTTGTACCAGACACTGGTCTAGGGGTTGAATAAGCAGTGGTACAAACCAGGCAAAGTCTTCATGCTTCTAGAGTTCATGCTGAATGATATACAATCCACTAACCACATCTCACTATTATTCAAATTTATGCACCAACCACTAAAGCCAGTGAAGATGAAATAGAAGAATTCTACCGACTTCTTCAGTCTGAAATTGATCAAACATGCAATCAAGATGTATTGCTCATTACTGGTGACTGGAATGCAAAAGTAGGGAGCAAA
>NW_006408682.1:2626580-2657689 GCF_000296735.1 Chrysochloris asiatica
GGACTCAAGTGTGGCAGCAGTAGTGAGGTTGGCCCAGGATCGAACATTGTTTTGTTCTGCTGTGCATGGGGTCGCTATGAGTCAGTTCCGACTAGATGGCACCTGACAACAACAACAACAACAACCACATCTCCAGCCTGGTCATGACCTCTGTTTCCTCAGTGCACAAGACTTACTTGTAGGTTTTTGTTTTTTCATATATTTCTCCCAACAACTGTGTCCCTTCTACAAGAAAGCCTGCCTTGGTTTTCCTAACTAGAGAGTCTTGCAATCATATCTTGTCACTGACCATTGCATTTTTTTCAAAAACATTTTTATATCTGGTTACTGTGTTATAGTGAATATTCCCTAGATATAGCCTTTATAACCTCTTACCAAATGCCTTTTTCCTAATGGGCCTGGGTAAGAAAAGGTGGAAGAACATGCTGATGGATTATGTGATGCAGTTGGGAGTGATTGCTGACAGGGTTAATAGTGACTGATCAATGCTGCACATAAAATAAACCATCTCCGGAACAGAAGGAAGGATATCACCCACAATAAAGAAGAAGAGCCAGAGAGGAGTACTTTCTTTGGATCCCAAGATGCCTTTGTGCTGCATCTCCTTGTCCTTGGAGATAGAAATCTGCGACACCTGAGGAGTAGCAACGGCTTGACAAAGGTAGCACCGGCAGTAGAATCAAGATAACACCAGACAGAGCCGTGGACTCTCCAGGACACTGAACAGATAAAGCGGAGTGTCTTTGAATGGGAGGCTCACCGGTGGAGTGGGGTACCTCCAGGCATTTGATTGTGGAGTTCAGTTTGCTGACCCATGGAACTAGATCTGAGTGCCTCTGGGATGTGCTTATAACCAAGAGGAGTATCCTTTGGACATTTATCAGCAACTGTAAAAGAGCTCTGTAACATTCCCTGGAGGGAGGAGTGGTCTGCTCTGGGCACAGCTGAGGAGACACTGTCCTGACCATAGAACTGTGTCTTGAGCATTTCTGGTCTTGAATTGAAGTCTGGAAACTTACATAATAAAGCCATTAACTGTGCGTATGGTGTCTGAGTTCTGGTTGGTCACTGCAATGAATATCAAACCCAATCAGAAGTAGAGAGTGCTATGGGAGGGAAGATTATTGTCATTTTTATGCAGTTAATGTCTTACTCTATTTGTTGAGTGTATATTTCTTGTTTTGGGGTAGCTATTTTTGCTGGTCATTTTATCCTCAGTGCTTATCATGGAAACTGACATAAAATAACTACCAGTAAATGTTTTTCAAATGAGGGATTCTTGGTAATACTATGTAAACGTCCTGATTTTTGTCTCAGTTTAACCTGTAATGCATCAATTTGTGACTTTTTTTTTTTTCTTGGCTAGTGATTTCATATTGTCCAAAAAACCCAACAGAAAAGCTGCTAGAAAAATCAGTATATAGTAAAAGGACTGGCTACAAATAAATACACAAAATGAATAGCTTTGTCCTTATAGAGGGGATTCATTTTTCCCTTACCATTGACTGTTTCTTCTAAATTAATCATAGTTTCTTTAATAGTCTTTGAAACATACATTTACGTACCATCTTTGAAACTCTAGCACATTTTTGTTCTTTTTTCATCATTCGACTTATTTATTGGTTAATGTCTTGCTAGCCCAGGAAGTTGAGTTCCCAGTGCCCAGGATATATGTTGTTAAGTACCGTCAAGTTGGTTCTGAATCACTGTGGCCCTGTGTCATGTTTCCAAGGAGCGGCTGATGGGTTTGAATCACTGACCTAGTAGTTATAAATCCAGGACTTACCGTACAACACCATACTAGGATCCCTAGGAACATATGTTGTTATTAAGTACCACTGAGTTGTTAAGTGCCAACTCACAGGAACCCTGTATAGCTATCCAATAAATATCTGTTAAATTGATGAACTAACCATCTTCACTTTAAAACTTTTATAGTTACTTCCAAATTATATTTCATGGGGGATCTGGGTGTTTGTTTCATTTTTGTTATGTAGCTTTCATAACAAAATAAGTAAGTCAGAAAATTTTGCTACTAGGGTTCCGGTATATATATTCATGGTTATTAAAAATATATATTCTAAATATGTCTGCAATCAGGACACCACTCATCTGTCGGTTTATCATACTGTGGTGACTTACCTGTTACTGTGATGCTGGAAGCTATGCCACCTGTATTTGAAATACCAGCATGGATTCCATGGTGGACAAGTTTCAGTGAGACATCTAGACTGACATAGACAAGGAAGGAGGAGAGGAGAACTAATTCTGAATGTTTAGCCATTGAAACCTTATGAATACAGTGGTACACTGTCAGTTAGCACCACAATACTGGCTATTGAAACATTGTGACTAGCAACAGAATACTGTCAGATATGATGCCAGAAGATGAATGCCTCAGTTTGGCAATGGTTGTGAGGATGGTGAAGAACTAGACAGTGTTTTATTCTGTTCTGCATAAGGTTACTATGACTCATATCTGACTTCACCACACCTAACAACAACAACTGCAATCAGTGGATGGCTTGTTTATCAGAGTTATTAGAATGCCTTCTAAAAAAAAAAAAAGGATATATTTTGTAGCATGGATGAAAATGATTTTGCAGTTAAGGCTAATATATATGCCCAATTGTTTCAGAACCATTTTTTAAAAAAACAATGGCACCGTCTTCATCAAATTGCTTTTGCACCTTCAGCAAAAATTAATTTACCATGTGAAACCTAGAACTAAATAGATCATCAATAAATACACTATCAAACATAACTCACAACACACAAGCAAAGTAGATCATCGTAACATTTAGACACATACGTGCATCAAAAGAACTCACAAAAAGAGTAAAAAGAGAATCCACAGACCAGGATAACTGTCTAAAACGTATAGAACATTTCAATACCTCAGCAAGAAGAGAAAAAATCCAAATAAAAACTAGGCAGAGGACATGAACAGACACTTCACTAGAGAAGATGTCAAGGTGGCCAACAATCATATGAAGAAATGTTCAAGATCACTAGTCATTAGAGAGATGCAAATCAAAACAACAAGATATTATCTTACACCAGTATTTATAGCAAAGCTAAAAAAAACAACAGAAAACAACAAATGCTGACAAGGATGTGGAGAGTTTGGCACCCTCTTACACTGCTGGTTGGGCTGTAAAATTGTGAAACCACCGTGGGAAAAGGTGTGGCACTTCTTTAAAAAGCTGGAACTACAAATACCCTAGACCCAGCAATCCCTCTGCTTGGTATATATCCCCAAGAAATGAGCGTCATAACATGAATAGATATGAGCACATCCATGTTCAATGCAGCACTATCCACAATAACAAAAAGATGAGGGCTGTCTAATTGTTCATCAACTGGAGATCAGTTAAATAAACTGTGGTATATACATACAGTGGAACACTGTGCAATGCTTAAGAATTACGATAATGATGCAAAACACCTCACAACATGGATGAACCTGTAGGACATTATACTGAGTGAAATTATTCCATCACAAAAGGATAAATACTGCATTCAAAAGGTTGAATTTGGGCATGATGATCTGTTTTGTAAGCTCTCAATTCACGATAAAAAGTTAAAAAAAACTAATTACTGTATTTGCTTGAGTACATCTTTGAACTCTGTTCTGTTCCATTGATCAGATTATAGTACGTGTCTCATACTTTCGACATGTCAGAAAGGACCAGTCCCTGGAGAAGGACATCTTGTTTGATAAAACAGCAAGTCAGTGAGAAATGGAAGACCTCCAACAAGATGGACCAACACAGTGGCAGCAATAATGGGCTCAAACATAACAACTGACAGTATTATACAGGACCAGGCAGGCTTTTGTTGTGTTGTACATAGTGTGGCTATGAGTCAGACCAACTTGACAGCTCCTAACAGCAAAATTGGAATCAGGTTAAATGAGTCCTCCTACTTTGTTCTTTTTTGAAATTGCTTTGATTATTCTACCTAATTTTCTGTCCGTATAAATTTAAGAATGAACTTGTGAATTTCTACGAGAAAGTCTGCTGCAATTAAAAATATTTGTGCATGTGTGTGAAAGTATATGCAGCCTAAGAACATTTTCTCCATATATATTCTCGTATACAACTCTTGGACAGTTTTCTCTATGAATTTTTTTTTTTTCTGTTTTTTGTTTTGTTTTGTTTTTGTCTCTTACTAGAATTCCAGTTACATGTAAATTACTCCTCTTGATAGTGCCCCACATAAATCTTAGTCTTTCTTTGGATTTTTTTGTTCTTTTTCCTCTCCAAGATGAAAAATAGTGCGAGATTTGCCTTCCAGCTCACTAATTCAACCTTCCATTGATGCAATTCTGCTTCTTTGCCCTTTCAATGTATTATCTGTTTCTGAAGTCTTAGGATTAATCTTCTGGCTTTCTAATTGCCCTTTTGTATGTTTCCCAGTTTTTCAAATTTTCAAAAGTCAACTCACTTTTGTAGTGTTTTCCTGAATTCTTCTAAAGTTTTGTGTGTGGGTGTGTGTGTTCTCCTTGCTTTCATTGATCTTTCTCTCAATCAGTGAGCTGTATTAGGTTTCCAAGGAGCAGCTGGTAGGTGTGAACCACCAATATTATGGTTAGCAGTTCAGTACTTACCCTACAGGGCTATACCAAGACCCCTTGTTATCCACCTTGTTGTTGTAGTTAAGTGTCGTTAAGTCAGTTCGGACTCACAGAAACCCTGTAGAGTGTTTCCAAGGAGTAGCTGGTGGGTTTGAACCACCAATCTTATGACTAGCAATCCAGTATTTATCCTACAGTGCTACATCAGGACTCCTGTTACTCACTACAGAAATGAAAATAAGGACCACAGTGAGATAGCATTACATTTTCATCAGAATGGCTAAGACAGATAGTAGTAACAACACCAAGTGCTAACAAAGATGCAGAGAAACTGGATCATTCATGTAATGGTGATATTAATAGAAAAACGTACAGATGCTCTAGAAAACATTCGATAGTTTCTTAAATAAACAAACAAAAAAGCCCCAAAATACAACAGTCATATGACCCACAATCACGTGTTTTCACATTTATCCTCGAGAAATGAAAATGTATATTCACTCTAAACCATGAATATCCAAAGTATTATTATTCGTAAGAGTAAAAATCTGAAAACAATCTAGATGGTCTTCAATTAATGGATGGTTGACCTATGATAAATCTATGCCATGCAATATTAATCAGCCATGAAAAGTAACAAACAAGTTGATACAGACAACTTGAATTAATCTCTAACGTGTTGTTGTTGTTGTGGTGGTGGTGGGGTGTTGTCAAGTCAGGTTCTGACTCATAGTGACTCATAGTGACCCTGTATAGGGTTTCTGAGGCTATAAATCTTAACAGGAGCAGAAATCCTCATCTTTCTTCCTCGGCAGCTGGCAGATATGGTGAGTAGAAAATAATAAATTTTAATAGGTTGCATATGATCTAATTCCATTTAAGAAAGACTGCTAAAATCACTACACATAGAAATTGAGATGACATTCTATTAGTGGTTGCAAAGTTCAAGGGCAACCACAGGAGCTGTACTATGAACTATTCTTGAATGAGTCAGTGGTTGCAGAAAACTACACATGTGATAAAATTACATGGAACCAGATATATACACACAAATAAGTACAAGTAAAAGTTTTGAAATCTGAACAAGATCAAAGAATTATATCAATGTCAAACTCCCGGCTGTGATATTGTACTATAGTTTTTGGGAAAACTGGATGAAGGATACATATCTCTGGTGGGGTATATTACGATAAGCACTGAGCTGCTACCTGCAACATCAACAGCTCAAATCCACCAGCTTCTCCTTGATAAACCCTATAAAGGTTTAAAAGCGACTTGATGGAACTTAGTAGCAGCAACAGTAACAAGTACCTCTGTAGAGAATTTACAAATGCATTTAAAAAAGAAAAAAAGACTATTTAAATATATATTCATGAAAACCTTTTTGGATTTATACTAACTATAATTTTGTATTATTTTAATTTTGAGGTTGGAGAAACTATAAGCCTTTCAAGACTGAAGACACTTTGACGGTCCTAATATATATTGTCTAGGTGGTTTTCAGAGGAAAGCACACACATGTGCAAACACAATTCCTCAATTCAGAATCTACAGACCATTGTGAATGACGTGGCATGCTGGACCCCTGACAGTGAAGCCCCTGGTATCCACCTCAGGTACAGGTTTCACTGATTTGTTTCTTATTCTGAGGACTCTCAGATATTCAGCCACTTCCCCCCCGCCCCTTTTATAGTGGGGAAATCTGTTCCTTAACTTCCTTCCCTTACTCTCAGAAATTCTCTAAAGTAGAATGAAGAGTCTCATCTTTGCTCTACCCTCCCATTTCCAAAATAAGGCCTGTATTTGCCTTTTTAATGGTACTCCCAAAGTCAGGTAACAGTCTCTACAGTCAACACTACAATTGAAACATTTGAAAGACATTGCTGATGTACATTTCAGTGGCCAGACCCAGGCTCTAGAACAGTACACCTTCCACTAGGACAGGGTCTGAAACAAGCACTTACATCCAATTTGTAGTCCAGTTTCGTTATCTGAGCTGGAACCTTTAAATTTCAGCCCATCTTCTCTTCACATTTTGGTCAGGTAAAGAACAATTAATACAAAAATAATTTAAAACACAATTTCAGATGATGGTGATATACAGAGTATAAAGATGCATCTGGGAATCTGGTGTATGACATTTAATATTTGAACTGATATCTGAAAGTAAAGGGACCAGTAACAAGAACATATGAACACAGGCTGGAGAAGTGAGGGGAATGCCCCATCAGAGAACACAGTGGGTATAAAGATTCTGAGGTAGAAACAGGCTAGAAGACAAATGAGGCTCTGGAGATCTAAAATTTAAGGAGCCACTCATTCCCAAGGACTGGCCCTGCACTTGAATGACCAAGTATGACTGCCTACTTAAATTGTGCGTGGTAGGCCCCTTATTCTTCAGGCTCTCTGGTTATCCAAATGTAGAATTCACCTCTGAAAATGGACCCCTCCTTACTTTGACACTAGATGCATTCGTTGCCACACCCTAGCCCCAGTCACGCCCAAGTTTGTCCACTAGAGACAAGTTTGGGGTTTTGAGGAACTAAAAAAGAGCTAGTATGCTAGGAGATTAATAAACTTTTGCTGAAGGGTCCACAGGAATCAAATTGTGTTTCAGCTTAGAGACTAAGGAAGGCATCGTGTTTTATTTTAGATGTGATGCGAAGTCACCAGAGGGTTTGGAGCAGGGGAATAACATGACTTAATTCATGTTTTAAAGTTGTCACATGAGTTATGTCAGAATTTAAAAATTGTCACATAAGTGAGAAAGTGTGGAAACAGAGAGAGCAGTGAGAAGGCTGCAGCTGTGTTCTAAACATGAGGTGATGAAGATGACATGGACAAGTATCAGTGTAAATGAAGAGAAGAGATTCAAGCTGATGTGTGGAAAAGACTGAGCTTTTGAACCGCATTTTCATCACATGACTGGGACTCAGCCATGGATCAATGATGGGCATTACAGATTTTATACTCAGCTAAACAGACTAAGGAATGTATGGCTCTGCAGAATAAGCACTGGACTTTGAACAACAAGGTTGGTGGTTCAAGCCCACCAGCCTCTCCCAGGGAAGCTTTCTCCTTCTGCAAAGATTTACAGCCTCAGAAACCATATACAGGATCGCTGTGAGTCGTTTCCAAGAAGATTGCATATAACAAAAGAAGTAGACTAAAGTAAGTGCAAATATATAGGTATGTGAATTCCCTACTAACATTCTGTGCCATCAGGAAAGTTTTTTCGGGGATAAAAATGAGATTATCAATTTCATTGGGTCTTGAATTGTACCAAACCTAGCCTCTCAAAACTAGTGTCTGTTGTTTGTGGTGGTGGTAAGTGACATTGAATCACTTCCGACCCATAGTGACTCTGTACAGGATTTCTAAGGAGCAGCTGGTGAGCTTTAGCCGACAACTTTGTGGTTCAAACTGACTTTGTAGTCCAGTGCATTAGCCCACAGCACCACACCAGGACTCCACAATGTCTGTTAGCACACCGAAAGAAAAACTTCTGACGGAAGCACATAGTGCTCAGAACTTTACTGGGACAAGCAGACTTTCACAAAACCTTGCTATCCTCTGCTACACACCTGCCATAGTTCAAGAAGCACAATGCCAAACAGAGACAAAACTCTTTTTAATGATTAAGTTTTATCATGACAGCATCCTACACAAAATGTATCAATATCTGCCCATCACCAGCAGTAAGGAATTTGAACTCTGGACCATGTCATATCCATTAGCCTTTCCACACCCTGTTCCCGCTACTGGATTTGTGTTCTCCCTTTTCGTCTTCTCGCAACCTCCAATACACAACACCAGGGCAACCTCCTCTTAGAAGGTCTTCCTGTTGTTGAGTTAGGGGTCTTCTTCGTTTCTCCTACATTTTCCTGCACAAGCTTCATTCATTGTGTATGCTGCAGTAATTTACTCCCTCCCCAATTGACTACCGATTTTTGGCAGACAAGGACTGTCTTTCATCTAGCATTTGTAGGCATTTGCTAAAGGATTAAACAAATGACTAAAAGGCATAATCTGTTTAGTCAGGAAACACTGAGTAAAATTATAGAAAATAAACACAGACTTGTGGCAACGTGGGTTAATGCTCTGGGCTACAAGGCTGGTTTGAACTACAAGGTCGGTGGTTCAAGCTCACCAATCACTCCACAGAAACCCTATACAGGGTTGCTATGGGTCAGAACCAACTCGACGGCATTTACCAACTATCACAGCCTAAAATTAGTTAATTATCTCTGGCTGGTAGATGAATTATTACTTTATCCATCCGTTCTCATACTTACAACTATATCCAAGAAAACGAATTTTGTCCATCATATGTTCTTAATCAATATTTACTAAAAAATAAAACAAACCATTTTAACATATATTTTTTTGATATACATTTTTAAAGTTGCAAAATGATAGTAGGTATATCAGTGGGATGAAATAACGCTGCTTCCAAGTGAATATAAGATGGAAGGAGCTGAGGTATGTATGGGACCTGCAGAAAGATTAGATGTTCTCTGCTCAAACGCACATCTCGCCACATCAGTACCAAAGTAGACTTTGTTTCTCATGTCCTTCTTTCACTATATTTTCCTAAGCTCATTCTTTGTGAAGAGCACAGGCAAAGATTTTGTTTGTTTGTTTTATAAGTAAAGCCTATTATAAATCCTCCTAGAAAGACAATCTAGTATTGTTCAGTAATTAGGGTTAATGCTTTACACCAGTGTATTGATTTTGATTTTAACTGTCACTGAAAATGAGGTTAGACATTCTAACTGTGCACTTTTATCATCTGTGGGGCACTCAATTAGATTTTAATGACTGTTTTGCAATGAGGTAATATTCCAGTTTCTCTCCGCTGGGGAAGCAAATTCTAGGATTATTAGAGGCCAACTATCTTACAATGGATTTGCTTCCCTTCATTACACTCACCCTGTCACCATATTGTCACTTTTCTACTCTGCATTCTAACACTGTGTGCCAAAGCAAATAAATCCTACTTCAGAATATCCAAGAGCTTTGGCTTAATAACCATACAGCCACCACATTAGAAAAACGTCAGTTCTTAGACATAGCCACTCACTTTTTATTTTCTTTTTTTCATTTCCTTAAGGTCTTTGGCAGTTCACTTTGGAAAGTAAAAGCCCTTTACCCAGAAACCATTTAATGAATTTAAACTCCTCTTTCAGAGGGTCTCCCGTGAGAAATGGAACCGAGGTGGGGAGGCAGCGCGATGGGGTAGCGAGTGTGTCTCATCCAGCTGTTAGAAGCACTCTTGGCTTAGAGGAGAGTCTCTAATCCAACCACACTGCACTGGAAAAGCTGGAGCCGTCAGTATCAATGAAGCAATACTGCACAAGGCCAAACTCCCAACTGCCCCGCCTTTTCATGAACGATTCTCATCGTCGTTTCTCTGTTTAGGGGGTTCCCTACAGCAGGGGTTGGGATTTATGCAACAGAAAGTAATGTCAGCAATAGCTGAGCCTGCCTCTTTCAATTACCTCTCTTCATGCCTAGCAGCGCTCTGCACTGTCTTGTGTCTCATTCCCCTAAACTCAGACTCCATTAGAAACCTCTGCTGTGCAAGCATGTTTATTTGGATCCAAACCAAACCAAAACCCATCACCATTAGGACTAGTGGTGACTCCGTGTATTACGTAGTGCAACTTCTCTCTAGGATTTTCTTGCTGGCTGTGAGATAAAAGCACTAGACGGTAAAGTTGGCTTGAAACACGAGATCGCTGGTTCAAACTCACCAGCTGCTCCTTGGATACCCTGAACAGGGTTGATACTTGATGGTATGCAACAACAACCATAACAGGATGCGTTTGGGGAGCACGGTGACTCTGTAGGATGAGCACAGGGCTGTGAAGTACAAGGACAGCAGTTGGAACCCACCAGTCGCTCTATGGGAGACAGATGAGGCTTTCTGCTCCCATAAAGATTTACAGCCACAAAGATTAAAGCCCTATTACAGGGTCACTATGAGTAGGAACTGAATCAGCAACACTTAACAACAAAAATACTAAAGGTGTTTTTGGGGATGCAAGGTTTGCGTTTCTGCACTCTGCTCCTTCTATCAACTGCTTTCCCTCTCACATCTGTGATAACTAACCTTGAAACTGGGAGTCTCCCGGGTGAACTGGACAAACCAAAGGAAGAGCATTTTTGATGGAAAGCCAAAAGGCAGAAGTGTCTTCCAGCAGAGATGCACCTCTTCACCACATTCAGAAACAGATGTAAAATCCATCTATTCCCTCAAAGATCCAACAAAATTGCTTAACTCTCAGAAGCCTGGCTGCCTTTTCACCCCACCCAGCTAGTATAGATGAACTGTGCTTACATAGACTGAGGCTAAGTGGATAGTGTGCAATCCATTTGTTTGCTCTCCTGATATCTCTAACAGGGAGAGATCAGGAAAATAGAGAGAAAAGAAAGAAAGAACAGTAATGATGGTTCTTCCTCTGTAGAATCTGCTGTATCCAAATTGGTATGCACTTTAAGAACATGAGGAAGATGGGAGTCTAGAAAGAGCAGTGACTGAGCATCAATTATTTATTCCTGAAATATAGGGTAGGTATTTGCTACATGCTAGTAGACTTGCTTAGACACTGCACATAACAACAACAACAAGTAGACTTGCTTCAGGACTTGATTCAACAGCTTACTATGAAGACTTTATTTAATCCCTAGAATAGCCACTATTCTTGTCTAAGAGTAAGTGGGACTTCTTGCTGTTGTTAGATGCCCACCAGATAGTTTCAACTCATATGACACCGTAAAGGGTTTCCTAAGAACAGCTAGTGAGCTTGAACCACCAACCTTATGGTTCAACCCAATCTTGCAGTCTAGTGCATTAACCCACAGTGCCACACCAGGACTCCTATGTTGTTGTTGTTATTGTTAGGTGCCATCAAGGCAGTACAACTCATAGCGACCCTATGCACAACAGAATGAAACACTGCCCAATCCTGGGCCAACCTCACAATTGTTGTCATACTTGAGCCCATTGATACTGCCACTTTGCCAGTCTATCTCATTGGGGGTCTTCCTCTTTTTCTCTGACCCTCCACCTTACCAAACATGATATCGTTCTCCAGCGACTGGTCCCTCCTGACAATATGTTCGAAGTATGAGAGACGAAGTTTGGCCATCCTGGCCTCCAAGGAGCACTCTGGCTGCACTTCTTCCAAAACAGATCTGTTGGTTCTATGGGTAGCCCATGGAACTTTCAATATTCTCCTCTAACACCATAACTCAAATGCATTAATCTATGGTGTTCCTTATTCACTGTCCAGTTTTTGCATGCATATGAGGTTATTGAAAATACCATGGCTTAGGTCAGGTACACCTTAGTCTTTAGGTTGATCTTTGCTCTTTAACAATTTACAAAGGTCTTATGCAGCAGATTTGCCTAATGCAATACATGTTTTGATTTCTTAACTGCTGTTTCCGTGAATGTTGATGGTTGATCCAAGAAGAATTAAGTCCTTGACAACTTCAATCTTTTTTCTGTTGATAAGAATATTGTTTATTGGTCCAGTGGTGAGGATTTTTGTTTTCTTTACATTAAGATGCAATCCATACAGAAGGCTGTGGTCTTTGATCTTCATCAGTAAGTATTTTAAGTCCTCTTCACTTTCAGCAAGCAAAGTTGTATCATCTGTATATCACAGGTTGTTAATGAGTCTTCCTCCAATCCTGATGCCACATTTTTCTTCATATAACCCAGCTTCTCAGATTATTTGCTCAGCATACAGGTTGAGTAAGTATGGACTCCTAGGTTTTTGCTAAGTACCGTGGAGTCAGTTCTGACTCATAGCAACCCTGTATAGCGTTTCTGAGGCTGAAAATCCTTACAGGAGCAGAAGTCCTCATCTTTCTCCCGCAGAACCGCTGGTAGTTTTGAACTGCTGACCTTGAAGTTGGCAGCCTGACTTGTAACCACTATGCTACCAGAGCTCCTTACGGACTCCTATAGCCTCCCAATACCTCCCGTTATACAGTACAGGAAACTGCTGCAGCTTTTCTAGGGCAATATTGCAGCCAGGAGTCCTGGTGAGGTACAGAAGGATAAGCACTGGACTGCTAACCAAAAGGGTGGTGGTTCAAACCCACCAGCAACTCATCGGCAACCCTAACAGGATGGATATGAGCTGGAATGGATTCGACAGCACTTAATAATACACAGCCAGGACATGACAGAACTATAGTCAGATGTGTTTTGACTTCAGAGATTATGCAGTTTCTAGTGGTCATGAGTCAGGCTGCTAACCTCAAGGTCAACAGTTTGAAACTACCAGCTGTTTTGCAGGAGAAAATGAGGCTTTCTGCTCCCGTAAATTTTTGCAGCCTCAGAAATCGTACGCAGGGTCACTATGAGTCAGAACTGACTCCACGGCACACCATCACCTGTACCACCACCACCAGTTCATCATGGCACTCTTTTTCTGCACTGGAATGGATAATATGGAAGCATTTTAAGTTTATTATTTCACTGCAAGGAGCCCTGGTGGCTACTAGCCTCACAGTCAGCAGTTTGATCCTGCCAGCCACTCTTCCAACTGTCAGTTCCCATAAAGATTTACAGTCTCAGAAACTCTATGGGTCAGTTCTACTATTATGAGTTGGAATCCACTCTGTGGCAGTGAGTTCTATTTCACTGCACTGACATGCTGGCTAAATGTGAAAATTATCACGATGATATGATCCAAAAAAAGCTTACTTTAAGGTCATGGGAAATTATTGGTCAGTAACCGCTCTTCAGTGTTGATACACATTTTTTTTTTAAATAAAGAAAAATGTATTAATTACAATTGCTATAAATCTCTGCTCAGATAGAGTACAGCTTTCATAAATTTGTTGCACCCTTAAGATACCTGGAAGGACCAAGGAAACATACATCTCATACTTAATAAAAACAGTCTCATTACCAAAGAAAAGTGAAATCAATAGCTTGAATTTGTTTTGTATTCTAAAACAGGAGTATTTCTAATTCTTGGTGTACTTAATTATGAGATCTTGATATAATTTAAGAATATTTAACTGAAGAAAACATAAAATAGTCATTTAATCAACCAAGTATGTAATGAGAATCTTCTTCATGTTGGTACTATGGTTGCCCATGGAAATACTGAGAATGAATATACCCTTCCTGCTCCTAAGAAAATTACAGTTTACAAAAGGTTGAGTGATAAATTTCCTTTAAATGATCTTTAAAAGATGTTCCAATTTATTACCAATTTGTCACAAACATTAGCACAGTCAGGAAATCAAGGCAGGATGGGGGAAAGAATGTCAGCCAAGCAAATTAGGGGAGGCCTTGATCTCAAGCCTATTCCATAAGCGGCAGTCATTCTAACCACTAGTCCTAAAATTCTTATGTCCTTGGATCATAGTTTATCTACAATTGAGAGGTTTCACTGATAGGAGAGGTCTCTCTGGTATCTGTAAATCTCTGCCACACGGTAGGATCAGCACTGAACTGTGAACCACAATTTTGGCAATTTAAACCCACCAGCTGCTCTTCGGAAATCCTATAGAGGGTCACTATGAGTCACAACTGACTCTACAGGAGTTAAAAACAACAGCATATTCTGGAAAGTAAGGCTCACTTAGAGGAGATGCTGGAGGCGATGTCAGTCAGTCACTGACATCAGGGAAAGAAAAGTGAGTTAAGACTAATTCCTCTAACACAGCTGCTCTTCCTACCAAATATAGAATTCATTTCCTCCTTTCTGTCCATTGTACCTCTGCATGGCTGTTAACCAGACTTCAATCTGACAGTTTGAAAATTCCATCTCATTTCTTGCCCACCCTAAGCTGAAGTAGGTAATGAGCAGAAAAAGTGACCAGACAGGGCAAAAGAGAACAGAAAGCGAAGTGCTGGGGCGATAGCACAGAGAATGCTCTGCAAGTTGCTGACCCACTCAGCGAGCCTCGTGAGTAAATATACTTTGTTTAATGTTTATTTTAAACAAATTCGGATTTTTAGGACCTTCCCCTGCCAGAATATGAAACAATATGATCATTTAATTAAAATTGTGTCATGGATTCCAAATCAAAAGAAAGATGAAGCATAAAGAAAAATCTGAGCATTGGCCTGGTGTGGTGCTATGGGCTAATGTGCTGGGCTGCAAAGTCATTTGAACCACAAGATCGGTAGTTCAAGCTCACTAACTGCTCCCTGTTTGCCTGTGCTTTATTGACTACACAAAGGCTTTCAATTGTATGGATCATGACAGGTTATGGACAATATTGCAAAGTATGAGTATTCCAGAACACTTAATTGTGCTCATGAGGAATCTGTACCTGGACCAAGAGGCAGTTGTTCAAACAGAGCATGGGAACAATGAATGGTTTTAAATTAAGAAAGATGTACGACAGGGTTGTATTCTTTCACCATACTTATTCAACCTGTATGCTGAGCAAATAATCCAAGAAGCTGGGTTCTATGAAGAAAAATGTGGCATCAGGATTGGAGGAAGACTCATTAACAACCTGCAATATGCAGATGATACAACCTTACTTGCTAAAAGTGAAGAGGACTTAAAATATTTACTGATGAAAATCAAAGAGCACAGCCTTCAGTGGATTACATCTCAATGTAAAGAAAACAAAAATCCTCACCACTGGACCAATAAACAACATTCTTATCAATAGAGAAAATATTGAAGTTGTCAAGGACTTCATTCTTCTTGAATAAATTATCAACACTCATGGAAGCAGCAGTCAAGAGATCAAATGACATATTGCATTAGGCAAATCTGCTGCACAAGACCTTTTTAAAGTGTAGAAGAGCAAAGATGTCAGCTTGAGGACTAAGGTGCGCCTGACCCAAACCATGGTATTTTCAATAACCTCATATGTATGCGAAAACTGGACAGTGAATAAGGAAGACCATAGAAGAATTGATGTCCTTGAATTATGGTGTTGGAGAAGAATATTCAAAGTGCCATGGGCTACCAAAAGAACCAATAGATCTGTGCTGGAAGAAGTGCAGCCAGAGTGCTCCTTAGAGGCCAGATGACCAAACTTCGTCTCTGATACTTTGGACATATTGTCAGGAGGGAGCAGTCGCTAGAGAAGGCTATCATGTTTGGTAAGGTGGAGGGTCAGAGAAAAAGAGGAAGACCCCCAACGAGATGGATTGGCCAAGTAGCAGCATTGATGGACTCAAGTGTGGCAACAATAGTGAGGTTGGCTCAGGATTGGGCAGTGTTTTGTTCTGCTGTGCATAAGGTCGCTATCGGTTGGTACTGACTCATTGGCACCTAACAACAACAAGAAGCTGCTCTCTGGGTTGCTATGGGTCAGAACCAACTCAATGGCACTAACAACAATAACAACAACAAGGAGTAAGGACTTCCTGGGAAACTGCCGCTCTATGGCAGATCCAGCTAGTTCTCCACTGGTGGCATTCACAGTGCCTCTTAGTATGTTCCCCCTGATGGAAACTCCTGCTGGCTTTTAGCTCTCTTATGTGGTGACACCTGATGGTTGCAGTAACCGGCTATCCTAGCAACTGCTATCAAATGGTCTTCACTCTGTCTTTGGTCATCCACCTTGTGAAATTGTGGTTAGGCACAGCTCAAATCTCCCCAAACCTCTACTAATTCTACAGATTGGATTTCTCAAAAAATCTACAATTTTAGATGTCAGAGAAAAGCTAGAGAGTTTACTTGTTCATGAGTTTACCTATACTACTTCTCCCCTCCGGTCCTGATGTCAACCTATACACAGACAGGCATACATGTTTTATCCATGAGGAAATCAGGTTCAGAGACATAAAGCAATTTGACTCAAAGCACACTACGGAACGAAACGAACCCAGACTCTAGGTGTTTGTCCCAAAATTAAAGGAACTCTTGTGTGAACCAGCTTGGTAGCTCTAAGGCACAGCATTAAGGACATGTGTGGTACTATATAGTATCACACTCTTGGCTTCCCCTCTTCATTCTTATATTTTTGGAAAAAGACATTAAAATGTCACACGTGCCACAGGAACTCTTCAAAAAAGATGTAGTGACTAGCTGATCACATCATATGCATTGTGGTACAGTGAATGAATATGTCTCTTCCAGCCATGGGCTTCGTAATTCCCACTACAGGGTTGACCATGTCAACAGGTTGTATGGGGCGCTACTGCAGGGATTGGTTAGTTTTGCTATCCTGCTAGGTTTAAAAGGAATCATCTCAGAAGTAGAAATGAACCATCTCATGACCATCAAAGAAGAGCCATGAGCTGAGTGTATATCCATCCCTTGGAGGTTCCTGCATGGAGAAACCATAGCAGCTGTGGCAGTAGCAGAAATGGCACTAGAGGAATCAACTGGGTGAGACAGAGCTGGCTTTCTGGTCACAGACTGAGTGAGGCTGAGCACCTTAGGGAAGGAGCCTGGCTTGCAGAAGTGGGTGCCCTTTGGGCTAAAGAATCTTTGTAACAATTGCCAGAGTAGTGCAGAGGCTGAGGCGCAACATGGCTGAGAGGCTGAGAACTAGAGGCCAAGGACTGGAGAGAAGTGTGTGTGAGTACAGCTTAATAGAGATATTCCTGACCAGAAAAATGCTATTTTCCTAGAGTCATAAATGTTGTCAGTGAGTTCTGTGTGGCCATTGCAGTAGTTTACTGAACCCAGAAGAAAAGTAGAGTGTTGTGAGAGGGATGATCAGGTAAAGAAGATTGGAGGGTGGACATTTGGCAGACCTCTACCTCATAGGACTGAACCTTGCACTAGGGATGTTATAGCCTTCCTTCCTCTAATGAAGCTGGCAGAGGTCAGACATGGTCCCCATGTCTGTATTGTAGAATCAGCCCAGGACTTCAAACCACAATGTTAGCAGTTCAAACTTACTAACTGCTCCTTGGAAACCCTATACAGGGTCTCCATGAGTTAAGATTCGAAGGCCCTTAACAGCAACAAGGCCATCCCACGTTCCAATTCTGATTCCTGGTGTGGAGCTGTAGGATCAGCACTGTACTGCTAACCTCAAGATTGGGGATCCAAGCCTACTAACTGCTCCTTGGAAACCCTGTACAGGGTTAGTATGAGTCAGAACTGACTTCAGGACACTTACAACAACATAATCACGGAGTTATTAGTAATGAATCTGTGCTTGAAACTAGGTCTTTCACCTTTATTCGGGTTTTCTTACCAATTCATTGCTGTCTAAAAATTATGCTGAATCTGAAGTGGACTATGTAAGCAAGAGTGCCCGTGCGAATTTACGGCTATGGTGTTTTTGAATAAACTGAACCAAACAGAATGTTAAAGGTGGAAGGGAACTTGAACAATTAGGAAGCCAACGCCTCATTTTACACAAATGTAAGAAAGTCTGAAAGGGAGAGTGACTTTCTTAAGTTCATACACAATCTGATGTCATGGTCTTGGCTGGAACTCAGATGTTCTGCAGCCAAGTTGCAAGTCTGAAGGGAACTAGTGGCTTGGAGGAAATGAATTAATTAACGGTACAGCATTAAATTGGGGGATTTTAAACAAAATAACACATTCATGTTATTGTAAATCACTTAGAGTTGTTCTGCCTGTCATTGCACTTAAATGATGGATAAAAAACACAAATGGATATCTTGATTAATAGAAATATATCACTGTAAGTATTATCTAATCCTTACAGCATTCCAGAGAGGAGGTTATCATCATGTGCATATTACTGATAAGAAAACTTAGGTACAAATGAGTTAAGTGATTTGTCTGAGGTCACAGAGCCATTGAGTGGAATAATGACTTCAAACCATCTAATACAAAACCCATGTATTCTATGGCTTTGTAATAGCACTTAGAAATATGGATAATATTTTAACAGCACCAAATTATTTCCATTCTAACATCAGAGAGTGTAAATGGTGATTTAATTATAGAAACAAGGGTTTAAGAATGGGGACAACACAAGGATGAAGGAGAACTCAATTTAACCTCAGCCTTAAGTCAGATCCTATGAGGCAAAGGTCAGACATTCTTCCATTTTCCAATCTCTTTAAAAAAAAAAAACAATTTTGACAACAGCTATCCCTCCATAGGCACTACCTACTTCTCTGTTAGATTTTATAATTCATTGTAATGGCCAGAAAAAACTCACAAACAATACTCACTATACTTACAAAGAAGAGCTTTATGAATGATCTTAACAATATTAGAGCTAATTGAGAACTTACAAACTGGGAAAGAGATTTTGGCAAGGACATATCCACAAGAGACTAATCTCAATAATTTATATAAAACTTCAATACCTCAACACCGAAACCACAAACAATCCAATTGAAAAACGAATATGGACAGACATTTCACCAAAGAGGACACTGAGGTAGGCAATAAACACATGAAATGCTCATGATCATTGGCTATTGTTGTTGTTAAGTGTTGTCCAGTCATTTCTGACTCATAGTAATCCTGTACAGGGTTTCCAAGGAATGGCTAGTAGGTTTGAACTGCCAACCATTGACCATTGCTGTTGTTATGAGACATGCAAATGAAAACAAATATGAGATATCTTCTCCCCTGACAATAACAGTAAAATTCAATAACACAGAAAGCTACAAACCTAGCCATGGGTGTGGTGAGGTTGGAGCTCTCTTATGTTGATGGTGGGACTGTAAAATGGTGCAACCAGTGTGGAAATGGTATGGTGCTACCTTAAAAAGCTGGAAATGGAAATACCCATTACTAGGCACATATCCTAAAGAAATCAGAGCTGGGATACAGATAGATGTGCGCTCATGCTAATGGCAGAATTGTTCATATCAGCAAGGAGATGGAAATAACCTCTGTGCGTATCAATGGTTGAATGAATAAACAAACTATAGCACATAAACACAATGAAACACTATGCAAATTCAAAAATCCATGGAACACCTTATGCCATGGATGAACCGAAGCACATTATGTTGATTGAGATAAGACCATCACAAATGGACAGATGTAAGGAAGCTTCAAAAGTTTCTGGGAAAATGAAATTCAGAGATACTAAAAGTGTTTTGAAGACCATTGTAGTGTATGGTACCACTGTTATGGGGAGGGAGTATCAAGGAAAGCTTTATACACAGAAAAACATACGTTTAATGGTTAGCAAGGACAAGAGGTGAGTAGTAACTGGTGAATAGGCGCACACTGATTTGGGTGAAGAGAAAGGCAATAGACAATAAAGGAATAATCAGCACACTATCACAAAGGCAAAGGAAGACACACAGAGGTTCATGAGCATTACAAACAATAAAGATAAATACTGTTACACACACAATCTTTCATTATCAGTAATTGCTGCTATTGTTGTTAAGTACCACTGAGTCAGTTCTGATTTATAGCAATCCTGCATAGAGTTTCTGAGGAGCGACTGGTGGGTTTGAACTGTTGATACTGCGGTTCAAAACATAAAATCTACAAGTGGCTAGATAGGCAAACAGGTAAGATGAACAGGTATGGGTAGGCAAAAGGGACTATACTCACATCTATAAATAGGTCTGACAGATGATATTTCTACATACATATTTATAATAAACCACAAAAAATAGTTATGTATTTAATGAACAAACAGGGGGCAAATGTATGTACACTTCCTAGCCATAACCAAACACCTTGAAAAACATGGATCACTTGGCCTGGAGGTTTAGGAGTGGAGTCTCAGGGGACATCAAGGTCAAGTGACATCATTTAGTCCACAAAGACAGTGTTTTGCCCTCCATTTTGGTGAGAAGTGACTGGGGTCTTAAAAGCTTGCTAGTAGCCAACTGAAGAGCAACTAATGATCTCTTCCCTTCCAGAGCAAAGAAGAGTGAAGAACATGAAAGATACATAGAAACAATGAGTCCATAGGACTAATGAACAATGTGAACCTCAGCCTCCATGACCCCGAGATCAGAAGAACCAGCTACCGTTGCTGACCAGTCTGAAAGTCATCTTAATTGAGGGTCCTGTGGAGAATGGGAGAAATTTGTGAAACAAATCTCAGAATGACTCTGGCCCTTAGTCACTCTTCAAGCGTGGAACTAAACTCACCCCCGTGGCTCAACTTTTAGTCAAACAATAGACAGACATATAAGGTGAGTAACAACACCAGGTAAGTACAGGCTGCTTAAAGAATCAACCATACAAATCATAGCAGCATTTTCCCAGGGATAAGAAAATAGGATAAATGGAAACTGTAAACCCAGAAAGGAAGTGGGAAGAGTTCTGCTTAGTTGTAGGGACTGCAGTTAAGTTCACAAAATAAAATGCACATTAATTGGTGAATGGAAAAAAAAAGTTTGCTGTCTCAACTTTCACTCAAATCACAGTAGAAAGGTGTTTTGGTTTTTTTATTAGTATGAGAGCAAATTCTGTTTATCAGGTAATTAAACAACTGTACAAAGTGAAAGATGTTAGGATGACTGTTTGATCTAGTATCTACGTAAGAATATTGATAATAAAAAGAGGTGCTATTAATAATTAAGTAAGGACGAAAGGCATAAACCAGTACCACTGTGGGTTATACTGAGATGTATACTCAACCTAGAGTTAGCCAATGACAACCTTGAGGCAGCCTATGAGCATGTCCAGATCTCCATTTTTTGTTTTGGTTTTTTTTTTTTAGAAACAGAAAGACAAATTCTTAAAAAATGCTTAAAAATAGTGTCTCACTGTGTAACTGACTTCATCAATTTCTTTACCCTCCCAGATTATGTTTGTTGTTGTTGTTAAGTGTTGTTGAGTCTGTTCTGACTCATAGAGACCCTGTATAGGGCTTCTGATGAGCGGCTGGTGTGTTTGAACCACTGACTTTGGGGTTAGCAATCCAGTGCTTCTTCTACAGTGTATGTTGTTGTTAAGTGCTGTCAAGTTGAGTCGATTCAACTCATAGGGACCCAGTATAGTGTTTCCAGGCTTTAAAAAGCTTCACAGGAGTAGAAAGCCTCGTTTTTCTCCCACCGAGCAGCCAATGGGTCCAAACAGTGGACCCCGTGGATCTAGTGCTTACTGTATGGAGACACTGTGCTCTTCATAGACCTTAAAAGTGATTAATAATTTGTCCGAAATTAAGAAGCAAACATAGCATCATCACTGGACTGAGAACCACAAGGTCATCAGTTCAGACTAACAACCTGCTCCTTGGAGACCCTATACAGGATTACTATGAGTCCGAACCAACTCAACGGCACTTTACAAGCAAAAATATATAGTTTTGGGGCTTGGGGATAAGTTGGGGGTTGGAAGCAAATAGCCCCTGCTAGACCTTAAGCTAGATAAGCATTAATAAAGGTAGTTATCATTTTACCAACTGACAGGCAGAGATGAACAATATAGGAGAGGGGAAACTGTGCCATGAAAAAATTGAAATAAAGAAGAAAACAAAATAGAGACCAAATACAAAAGAGCTGGTCCTGAAAGAGAGCTGGTATCCAGGAGCGTATTTTACTTGCCCTATTTCACCATAACCCTGGGATACTTTTAATTACTTCGCTCTTTTACAAACAGTGTCTGACTATTTTGTCAGAGGGTCAAGGATAACAGCAGGACCTGCCCTTTCCTTGTGCTTAAAGGGACACCACCCTCATATACTCCCAGGGACACCCAACCTAGAATAACTTGTCAAGAAGGACACGTATTTTTCCGGAGCTATCTTTTCCCCCAAAAAAGGAGCTCCTAGAAGCTGTGCTTCTAAGCCCTTGAGAAGAAGTCAGTCTCATCAGACAATGTTTAATGACACAGAATAAGATTTTATTTTAGTTTTATCAAACGCCTAGTATATCTTGTATTTGCTACTCACACTGAGACATGTCCAGATAATGGGATTAGAGGACACAAAAAGCAAAACCAACGAATAAAGTGCTTAGGAAAAAAAAAAAAAAGGTTTTAGGAGAAAAATGAGACTTTTTTTTTCCTATTGCCCTTTTTCCTGCAAGTTCAGAAAACGTGCTTTTTTGAATTAAATGACTTTAATTACACTTTACTCACCAGCCCATTAGATTTAAACATTCATTTAATAAGCTCCAAGCCCTGGTTTGTCACTTCAGAATAATGCCCTGGGTCAGCCAGTTCTCGGAAACCCTGTACAGGGTGGCTTTGAGTCTGAAATGACTGGACAACACCTAACAACAAGAGAACTCATCTGAGGAGGCCCACTGGCACAATGGTTAAGCGCTAGGCTTCTAACTGAAAGGTAAGCAGTTCGAACCCACCAGTCACTCTGAGGAAGAAAGATGTTGTAGTCTGCTTCTGTAGAAGATATATAGGCTAGAAAACCCTATGGGGCAATTCTACTCTGTTCTAGGGTCACTGTGAGTCTGAATGAACCCGACAGTCAGGGGCTTGCTTTTGGTTTTAGAGCTAATTTAAAAGATGCTTCTGTTGGAAAATCCAGCCTGTCACTACATAAGCAAAAAAGGACATGGGTTGTTCACAATGAGGTTAAAAATGATAATTTTCTTACTTGTTAATTTTTAAGTTTTATATTTATTGCTTAACTGTAAATCTTTAAAATTGCATAACCCCAATTAAGAAGACTAGAAGACAAATTGAGAGCCTGTATTCATAGAGGAATGTTGTTGGCAAACGACCCAGATATTTTTTTGTATCTCCAGTGAATTACTTGTAAAATTTCCAGGAAGTTTCGAAAAAGTTTGCATTGACATCATTCAGCAAACCTTGGAAAAGCTTTACCATGGGAAAAATTTGAGGCCAGGCTTACCATCTGGGGTTAGGGTCCTGTGATATTTGTAGACTAACTTTATGCTGATGAATTTTGCAGACGTCTCCCTTTCTCCCGTCCCTCCTGTGTTTCTAGCCACTTTATTGAGGAATATCTTAATAACTTAACCATATTTAGCTTTATCTTTGTTCCAGCTTTTCTCCCTTCTTAGGTTGTTTATCTTTAAACATAAATATGATATGGAAAATCAGTGAAACAGAATTTTAGTTATGTTTCACTCTATTTAAAAAGTACATTGTCAGTCAATACAATGATAGGTTTATATATAAAACAGATGATATGAAGTGAGTTTTATATTTTAAATTATTATGGTTTGGGGGACTTGTCTACTTTACTTTAACTTAAAAATAAAATCCCTTTAAATAATACATTTAACTAGATTTGCCTTTCTATATTTTCATTTTAAGGAGTGTAAATTGCTATCGTATACATACACACACACAAATTTAAAACATTAATTTTATAGATTACTCCAAATTAATCAGGCATTAGAATAGATAACAAAAGTATATTAATGAAATCAGGCATTAGAGTAGATAACATTAGGAATTAATCAGGCATTAGATCAAGATAACGAAAGTATATTAATGAAATAGAGAAAAAAAAAAACGATGTCTACTTTAAAATGTTACTTTTCAATCTGTTGTAAAGAGAAATACAGTATCGTTGTTGTTGTTAAGTGCCTTCGAGTCGATTCCAACTCATAGCAACCCTGTATAGGTTTTCTGAGGATCAGCTGGTGAGCTTGAACCACTGACCTTCCAGTTCAAACCAACCTTGCAGTCCAGTGCATTAACCCTCAGCACCACACCAGGATTCCAATAAAAAAATATGCTGAGAGTTTACATTGTTAGAACAGTGTTTTATTTTGACCCAAGTTTTTTTGGTAACAGTTTTATTGACATGCAATTCACTTACCATGCAGTTCACCCATTATAAAGTATACAATTCAATAATCTTTAGCATATTCAGAGACATATACAACCATCACCTCAATTTAAGAACATTTCCATCACTTTAAAAAGAAATTCCATTTTCGCTCCATCTCCTAGTTCAGTGTAGTGCCTGGAGTCGTGTGAGCTTACAGTCACCCAAGATACAACCATTGTGTATTCACCAGAAGCAACAGTGGATGGAGACACAGAAATGCAGAAAGAAAAGAATTCCAGGTCTAATGTCCTCTGTAAACTACGACTTCTTTTGCTCTGAGACTATGGAGTGATGCAGCACTTTAGAGAAGTCTACCATTCACGGTATCTTTAACCTCCACCTCATACAGACCAGCTTCATACTGATCCTTCCAAAAGAAATTAAGGTTGCAATTGCTTTTAAATTCTTCTGAACATTATTCTGCTTCTTACAAATAATTTTTTTTTAAATATGTATATTGTAAGAAGGCAATTTCTCACTCTAAAATCAATGAATGAGTAAATGTTCAGCAAGAGTGTATATAACCATTTGTCCAATAGCGCCATTGGGATTGTTGTAGAGGAACAAGTCAGATAAAAAATTGATTAAAGATCTACTGGGAGAAAATTTTATAACTGAAATCATTCCAAGGATGTTTAGTGTCTTTTGTTATTGTTGCTTGCTGCATTTAAGTCTGCTCCTAACTCACGGAAACCCTATGCACAATGAGATTGGAATGTTGTGACCTATAGGATTTTAAATGGCAGATTTTCAAAAATATGTTCTTATTTTTTATTTATTATTAGACTGCCTTCGTTTGAAAGTTCTGCTGGAACCGTTCAGCATCACAGCAACCTACCAGCCTCTGCTGACAGATGGGTGATAGCTGTACTTGAGCTGCTTTGGCTGTGAATTGGACCCAGGTCTCCCACATGGAGGTGGTAGTGGTGGTGGCTATGTGCTGTCTAGTTGATTCCGACTCATAGAGACCCCGTATAGGGTTTCTGAGTTTGTAAATCTTCACGGGAGTAGAAAGCCTCATCTTTCTTCTGCAGAGAAATTGGTAGATTTGAACTGCTGACCTTGCGGTTAGCAGCCCAACATGTGACCCACTGTGCCACCAGTGCTCTTTGGTCTCCTATATAGACGGTAAGAATTTTACCACAGAATCATATTACTGTTCAAGTTGGTTCCAATTCCTAGCAACCCCGTGTACAACCAAATGAACCACTGCCTGGTTCTGCACCACCCTCACAGTCATTGCTATGGGGGAGCCCATTGTTGCAGCCACGATGTCAATCTATCAAACTGAGCCTCACCCTCTTTTGCCTCTCCTTCTCTTCCAAGAACCCTCTAACTGAACTACATATAAATCTGAAATGTATACATCTTTGGAAACTATCCCACCATCAACAGAATAGGTCCATCTCCCTGAGCCTAGGCTATATAACGCCGCCCTACATAATACCTCTAAGGAGCTCTGGTAGCATAGTGGTTATGAATCGGGCTGTGAACTGCAAGGTAAGCAGTTCGAAACTATTAGCTGTTCCGCAGGAGAAAAATGAGCCTTTTTGCTCCTGTAAAGATTTATAGCCTCGGAAGCCCTGTACTGGGTCACTATGAGTCAGAACCGACTTCACGGCACACAACAACAACACATGCAACACTGTCCCTTACAATGCTGTTTGATGATTTGGTATTTTAGTTAAAAGATAGGACAATCAGTATGCTTGCACAAGTACATTTTGAAAGTGCCTTCAAATAAACCTAAAAAGTCAGGACAGGCATTATTTTCATTTCTAAAGTGGGAAGAATAATAGCTCGTGTTGTAGTAGTTATGTGCTGTCATGTCAGTTCTGAATCATAGCGACCCGGTATAGGGTTTCTGAGGAGCAGCTGGTGGATTTGAACTGCCAACTTTGTGGTGAGCAGTCCAGTGCTGATCCTACAACATTACACCAGGAATACGTGTATAATAATGGTTTCTTGTTGTTATTAAGTATCATGGAGTTGGTTCCGATTCATAGTGACCCTGCACAGGGTTTCCGAGGCTGTAAATCTTTACGGGAGCAGAAAGCCTCATCTTTCTCCCACGGAACGGCTGGTAGTTTCAAACTGCCAACCTTAAGGTTAGCATCCCGATTCATAACCACTACACTACCAGAATGGTAGTATGGAGGATAAACGGTTGCAATCAACCAAACTAAAACAACCCCTGATGTAAAATTAATCCCAACGGCTAGCAATCCCGTAGGGAAGAGCAGAACTGTCGCATAGAGTTTTCAAGGCTGGAATCTCTGTGGAGGCAGACCTGTGGGCCAGCTGGTGGGTTTGAACTGCTGACTTTTCTGTTAGCAGCTCAGCTCTAAATCACTGCACCACCAGGACTCCTTGCCCTATTACAAGGAAGAATCTACTTCTCCTACCCTTTATTCTGGGCAGGTCTTGTAACTTGCAATTTGGTTTTGGTCAAAAAGAAAAGCAATGGAAATGATAGTATGCCATTTCCAATGCCAGACCTCAAGTCATTGTGTGTTTTCATTTCTCTTAGAAATGAACCAGGAAGCTCCTGTGAACAAGCTTAGATTGGGAAGCTGAAGATGAACTTCCAAACCCACACAGTCTGCACGGCTGAGGCCATTCAAGACCAGCCAGTCCCCATCTGACCCAGAAGCTGACCACAGACTCAAGAGTAAGCCCAACAGAGACCAGAAAAGCCACTCAGTGGATCCCGGCTTAGATTGTTTATCCACAAAGAGCCTTGAGCTAAATAAATGATTGTTTTAAGCCATCAAGGTTTGGGATGCACAACTATAGAAAACTAATATAAGAACCTACATCACAAATCACAAAGGTGTGGATAGGATTGAAAAAAGACAATGCACATAAAGCACTATGTTGAAATGGCAAACACACACACACATATATATGTAGTGGTTACGAATCAGGCTGCTAACCTCAGGGTCAGCAGTTCAAAACTACCCGCTGTTCCATGGGAGAAAGAAGAGGCTTTGGGCTCCCATAAAGATTTACAGCCTCAGAAACCCTATACAGGGTTGCTATGAGTGGGAACCAACTCTACGGGACATAACAACAACAACAAGTATATATATATATTATTGTTAGGTGCTGTCAAGTCTATACCAACTCATAGCAACCCTGTGTACAAGACAACAAAACACCGCACAGTCCTGTAGCATCCTCACAATTTTTTTTTATGATTACATTGAGCCCATTCTTGCTAAAATGTTATCAGTCCATCTTGTTGGTGTGTGTGTGTGGGGGGGGGGCGGCGATCTTCTTCTTTTTTGCTGAATCTCCACTTTATCAAGCATAATGTCCTTATCCAGGGACTGGTCCCTCCTTATAACATGTTCAAAGTATAAGAGTGAAGTCTCACAATCCTGACTCCCATAGAGAATTCTGGATACACTTTTTCCAAGACAGATTTGTTTGTTCTTCTGGCAGTCCTTTATACTTTCAGTATTCTCAATACCATAATTCAAATGCATCAATTCTTCTGTGGTCTTCTTTCTTCATTGTTCAACTTTCATATACATGAGGCAATTGAAAATACCATGACTTGGGTCAGGCACACCTTAGTGCTCAAACTGATATTTTTGCTCTTTAACACTATAAAGAGGCCTTTTGCAGCAGATGTGACTAATGCAATACATCCTTTGATTGCTTGAATGCTGCTTCTATGATTGTGAATCCAAATAAATTGAAGTCTTTGACAACTTCAATCTCTTCTTGGTTTATCATGATGATATTTATTGATCTAATAGTGAAGTTTTACGGTTGTTTTTTTTCCCATTGAGGTGCAACCCATACTGATCTTCATCAGTTATCTGTGTGTGTGTTGTTGTTGTTTCTGTTAGGTGTCATCAAGTTGGTACAGACGCATAGCGACCCTATGCACAACAGAAAAAAAACTGCCCATTCCTCAGCCAACCTCACACTCATTGTTCCCAGTTGAGTCCATTGATGCTGCTACTGTGCCAATAAATCTGGTTGGGGATCTTTCTCTTGTTCTCCTATCTTCTACTTTACCAAATATGATATCCTTCTCCAGTGTCTTGTCCCTCCTGACAATATGTCCGAAGTATGAAAAATTAATTCTGGCCATCCTGGCTTCCAAGGAGCACCCTGGTTGCAATTCCTTCAACACATATCTGTTTGTTCTTTTGGCAGTCCATGGTACTTTCAGTTTTCTCCTACAACACCATAACTCAAATGCATCAGTTCTTCTACAGTCTTCCTTATTCACTATCCAATTTTCACAAGCTTATGAGGTTACTGAAAATACCAAGGCTTGGGTCAGGCTCACGTTAGTCCTCAAACTGACTTCTTTGCTCTTCAACAGTTTAAAGTGGTCTTGTGCAGCAGATTTTCCCAGTGCAATACATTGTTTTATTTCCTGACTGCTGCTTTCAAAAGTGTTCCTGGTTGATCCAACCAAAATGAAGACATTGACTATTTCAATATTTTCTCTATTTATATGGATGCTATTTAATGGTCCAGTGATGAGGATTTTTGTTTCCTTACATGGAGGTGCAACCCATCCTGAACGCTGTGGTCTTTGATCTTCATCAATAAGTATTTTAAGTCCTCTTCACTTTCAGCAAGCAAAGTTGCATCATCTGCAGATCTCAGGTTGTTAATGAGCCTTCCTCCAATCCTGATGCCATGTTTTTCTTAATATTTCTTCTCTGATTATTTGTTCAGAATACAGACTGAATAAGTATGGTGAAAGGATACAGTCCTGGCACACACCTTTCCTAATTTTTAACCATTCGGTGTTCCCTTGTTTAATTCAAATAACTGCTTCATGGTCTGCATATATGTTCCTCATGAGCACAATTAAGTGTTCCAGAATACTCATACTTCTCAATGTTACCCATAGCTTGCATGATCCACACAATTGAAAGCCTTTGTGTAGTCAATAAAGCACAAATAAGCGTCTTTATGGTATGCTCTGCTTTCAGCCAAGATCCATCTGATGTCAGCATGGATATCCCTCATTCCACATACTCTTCTGTGACCAGCTTGAACATCTGAAAGTTATCTGTCAATATATGGTTGCAGTCATTTCTGTATTACCTGTAGTAAAACTTTGCTCACGTGGGATATCAATGATATTGTCCAATGTTTTCTTCATTCCGCTGGGTCACCTTTGGAATGGGCATAAATACAGATCTCTTCCAGTCAGTTGGCCAGGTAGTTGTCTTCCAAATTTCTTGACCTCGAATGCCTCATCACTTTGTTGAAAGATTTCAATTTGTATTCCATCAATTCCCATTGTCTTTGCCAATTCGTTCAATGCAACTTGGACTTCTTCCTTCAGGATCATTGGCTATTGATCATATGCTACCTCTTGAAGCAGTTGAACACAGACCATTTCTTATGATACAGTAACTCTGTGTACTCCTTCCATCTTCTTTTGATGCTTTCTTCATCATTCAGTATTTTGCCTAGAAAATCAGTCTATCACGCAAGTCAAGGTTTGAATTTTTCCTTCAGTTCCCTCAGCTTGAGAAATGCTGAATGTGTTCTTCCCTTTTGGTTTTCTAACTCCAGGTCTTTGCACATTTTGCTATAATATTTGACTTTGTCTTATATAGAAAGAGAGATATCATCTATATATATTAAAGAAAGACAAGGTTATCTGCTCCCATAAAGATTTATAGTCTGAGAAACCTTAAAAAGCAATTCTATTATGTCCTATAAGATTGTTGTGAGTCAGACATGACAACAGTGGCATATATATGTGTGTGTGTGTGTGCGTATGTATATATATGTGTGTACACATATATATTAATTGTAATATATGTATATATATTACAATTTTTAAATGGTGAATCCAAGAATTTCAAAAAAGCAAAGACCTGCTTTGAACTGAGTCTTTCATATAGGAAATTATTAGTTCATATTTACTATCATTTTCATTATTATTATCATCAAAATTTTATTGTATTACTGTATTTTATTAAGGCATAAACAGCTATATTTACTTCATGGCAGCTCTAAGAAACAATTCCTCTGAGTGCAGAGTTGTTCTGTTTTGATTTGCTTTGTTTCCTTCTTTTCTTCCCTCTGAAATATTTCACGGTCCACCTCAAATTCACAACCTTGGAGAAATCCCTATGGAGACACCCAGCACTCTCATAAGTCCTTTGCACCCTTCACTCATACCATCACACCATACCATAACATACGTATTTCTAGCAATGTCTCTCCCCCAGCTCCACTCAATACAGATTGTATCTCGTTCCCATTTGTAGTTTCAGTAAATCACAGCACTTAGCACTGAACAACCACACCACCCAGCTACTGTCATCAAGTCAGTTCTAATTCATAGTCACCCCCTGCAGACTTTTCAAGGCTGTAATTCTTTATAGGAGCAGAAAGTCTTACCTTTCTCCCATGAAGTGACTGTGGTGAGCAGTCCAGTGCTTATCCTACAGTGACATCAGCATTCCTTCTTCTTGTTGTTAAGTGTTCTTGAGTTGGTACCAACTCATAACGACCTTGTACAGGGTTAATGAGGAGGGGGTGGGTTTGAACATCAACCCCCAAGGTTCAAACCTACCTTGCAACCTTCACTCCTTATCACTGAATAAATGCAGTTAACATCAATTGAGTGAACATAAACAAATAAAAATTTCATGGTATTTTATGTTAATACTTTTATGTTAACACTTTCCCATGCATATGAGGTTACTGAAAATACCATGGCTTGGGTCAGATGCACCTTAATCTTCATGATTATATTTTAGTCTTTTTATCTTTTATACTTATATATGGCACATCACATTAATCTGTTCATTTCTATTTCTTTTTGAACAAAATAACATTTTCAAATTGTTGTTGGTGTTAGGTGCCATCATGTCGATACCAACTCATAGTGACACTATGCACA
>NW_006408682.1:2659993-2671566 GCF_000296735.1 Chrysochloris asiatica
CACAAATAACTCGCATTAGAAACCACATGGGTGATGTCACAACGGAACCAAACGAAATGAAAAGAACAATAATATAATACTATGAAAAGCTGTACTCCAACAAATTCGAAAACTTAGAGAGATGTATACATTTTTAGAAAAAAACACCACCTGCCTAAACTTACACAGAGTGAAATACAAAACCTGAACAGACACATGACAAAAGAAATTGATCAGATCATCAAAAAACTCCTAACCAAAACGAGTCCAGGCCCCGATGGCTTCACTGGTAAGTTCTACCAAACATTCAGGAAAGAGCTGTCACCAATTCTACTCAAATTATTCCAGAATATAGAATATGATGGAAAACTTCCTAATACTTTTTATGAAGCCAGCATAACCCTCAAACCAAAACCAGAGAAGGGCATCACTAAGAAAGAAAACTATAGACCAATATCCCTCATGAACATACACAAAAATTCTCAACAAAATCCTAGTCAACAGAATCCACATCAAAAAAAATAATACATCATGACCAAGTGGGTTTCATAAAAGGCATGCAAGGATGGTTCAACAATAGAAAAACAATGTAATCCCCCATATAAATAAGAAAAAGGAAAAGAACCACATGATCATATTGACTGATGCAGAAAAGGCTTTTGACAAAATCCAACATCCATTTCTGATAAAAACACTCAACAAAGTAGGAATTGAAGGGAAATTCCTCAACATAATCAAGAGCATGCATATAAAACCAACAGCCTACATCACTCTCAATGGAGAGAAACTGAAAGCCTTCCCTCTGTGAATGGGAGCCAGACCAGAATGCCCTTTGTTACTACTTCTATTCAAAATTATTTTGGAAGTCTTAGCCAGAGCTATAAGGCAAGACACGGAAATTAAAGGCATCCAAATTGGCAAAGAGGAAGTAAAATTCTCTCTATTTGCAGATGATAGGATCCTATACATAGAAAACCCCAAAGACTCAATAAAAAGCTACTAGACATTATTGGAAGATTAAGCAAGTGGCAGGGTAGAAGATCAACATGCAAAAATCAGTTGGATTCCTCTACATTAACAATGACAGCACTGAAAAGGACATTAGGAAAGCAATAGTATTCACAATAGCCACACAAAGGATGAAATATCTGGGAATAAATGTAACCAGAGAAACAAAGGACCTATACAAAGAAAATGACAAAACACTACTACAAGAAATCAAAAGAGACTTACAAAAATGGAAGAATATACCATGTTCCTTGATAGGAAGACTCAACATCATGAAAATGTCAATACTACCCAAAGCAGTTTACACATATAATGCAATCCCATTCCAGATACCAGCAAAATTCTTCAAAGAAATGGAAAAGACAATTACAAACTTTATATAGAAACGAAAGAGATCCAGGATAAGCAAAACACTGCTTAAAAAAAAGAACAAGGTTGGAAGCCTCTCACTCCCCGATTTCAAAATTGGGCTACAGTGGTCAAAACAGTCAGGTACTGGTATAACGAAAGATACAATGATCAATGGAATAGAATTGAGAATCCAGAAATTAACCCATCCACATACAGCCATCTGATTTTCAACAAAGTGCCTAGGTATATTGCATGGGGAGGAGATAGTCTCTTTAACAGATGGTGCTGGCAGAACTGGAAAGTGATATGCAAAAAATTGAAACAAGACCTTTACCTCACGCCCTGTACAAAAACCAACGCAGCATGGATTAAAGACCTAATCATGAATCCCAAAATTATGAAGGTCATCAATGAAAAAATGGGGACAAACGTGAGGGCTCTAATTTAGGACATATACAGAACTGTCAAACATTTTGAAAATTACATAAACAAAATAGACAAAATAGATGATTGGAACAAATTAAAAATTAAAAACTTATGTGTATCAAAAGACTTCACCAAAACAATAAAAAGGGAACCCACACAATGGGAAAAAAATCTTTTGCAATGACACATCAGATAAGGGAATCATTTCTAAAATATATAGGAACCTAAAACACCTCTACAAAAAAAGATAAATAAATAACCCAATTAAAAAATGGGCACAGGACATGAACAGACACTTCATCAAGGAGGAGATCCGGGCAGCCAACAAACATATGAAGAAATGTTCAGGATCAGTAGCCATCATAGAGATGCAAATCAAAACAACAATGAGATATCATCTCACACCAGCAACAACAGCAAAGGTCAAAAAAGCAGAGGACAAGAAACGCTGGTGAGGATGTGGAAAGACTGGGACCCTCCTACATTGTTGGTGGGATTGCAAAATGGTCCAACCTCTCTGGAAAGCAATATGGTGCTTCCTCAGAAGGTTGGAAATAGAAATTCCTTACGATCTAGCAATTCCTCTACTTGGTATTTACCCACATGAAATACAAACTATAACATAAGTAGATATATGCACACCAATGTTCATAGCAACACTATTTACAATAACAAAAAGATGGAGACAGCCTAAGTGCCCATCAATTGAAGAATGGATAAACAAATGGTGGTACATACACACAATGGAATATTATGCTACCTTGAAGAACAAGGAAGCTGCAAGCCACTGCATAATGTGGATGAACTTTCAGGACATTATGTGGAGTGAAATTTGTCAGTCACAAAAGAAGAAATTCTGCATAGGAACATTACTGTAAAAGACTAAGAAAAAGAACCCACGCTAAAAGTGGAAAAGAAAACAAAAAATTATATATATATTTTCTGATCACCAGGACGTATGGGATGAGAGGAGGGGAAGGAGGGATGGAAAGATAGAGCACAGGGTAGGGAATAGACACAGGATAGCTTGGGTACTGGTGGGGGCAGATGGGGACAATACACTAGAAGAGGGAGGGGAATGGAAGAACAAGGCTGATGGGAGAACAGCTAGGCAGCTTCACACAGGCTAAGTGGTACAGAGGTAAATGACGAGGTATGCAAACCTTGGAACGACAGGGCTCCAGGATACAGGGATTGAGACATGGTTTGAAGGTGTAAAAAAGGGGAATAATGTTAAGATGCTTACCTGTCTTTTGAATCTTGGTTTCCCTTGCCTACCATTGTAAAATAGACACTAGAGGGAAGGAGAAAGTAATAGCCAGAAACATCACTACATAAAGCTTGTAAGTTCATCTTCAGCCTACAATTGATTGGAATACCTTAAAGAGGGCTAGAAGTTGCCCAGAGAAAGAGGCTTCCTGTGGAGGCTTTACATTGCATAAGACCATAGGTGGAATCCAGAACCCCATCCAGAATCGTCTGAGGTAGGAAATTTCCACTGGAAAGGATTAGTAGACCAGCCTGGAGCAGCCAGAAGAACAGAAGATACTTCGTGAAATAAAGACCGGTGGGAAAAATCTGAAACAATAACGGCAGTCTGATTGATTACTACAAGAACAAGTGAGCTGTTCACCCAGGACCCCTTAGAGCAAACTTCTTCACAAGACTGAGACTCATGAGCAGGCAGGTGGTCTGGCTGGTGAACATGTTGGTCACTGAAAAGAGGAAGAGGGGATAAAACAACAATGAAGTAGTGAGTTGGGCCTGACCATATTCAGTAGACCCCTGTGAACCCGGGTGGAGACCTGGATGGCCAGCAGTACGGCAAGACCCAGGGACTCCTGGGCCCAGAGGCAGTGACATGGCCACAGAGACTAGAGCTGAGAGTGAAGCCTCCAGCTGATATGAAGTGAGAGAGATGCACAAGAACACCCATACTTGCAGATAGTACCCACTTGACCTGACTTCGATGGCTAGATGATCAGAACTCAACTAGAAGAAGAAAGAAGAGGGGAAAAAAAGAGTAACCTGCTACAATTTGATGAACTTTACCCATACTCAGTACCAACTCGATGGCACCTAACAACAACAACCTATACTTATGGACATAATAGCTCAAAAAAGGGAAAAAATATTTACAGCGAAGATCACTTCCACCCCCTCGGTACACAGGGTTGACAGGGATGGGCAGCTTAGACATAAGCTATCCAAAATGGAGGGGGTATAAAGGCAAGAAGTGACTGGCTTACAAGCTTTAAAGAGGGAGCCTAGTTCCAGATGGGGTGGGGGAAGGTAGAATCACCACTGAATGATTTCCAATCCTTTGGGACCAGGCTGGTGAAAGGAAATGGGGATAGATTCTTGTGGTACAATAGTGAATGATGGCCATCAGGACTGACTGTGAGGGTAGGAAATATAGAGGTAGATGTATTTTGACAAAAGGAGGGGGGAGATTGATTTTGCAGCCCAGAAGCAGAGGTCCCTGGGACCATCAAATGAGAACAGTGGAGATCCAGACCTTACCCAGAGAGGCAGGGCCGTCAGTGATGGAGACAGAGATGATGTTGTGGACACATGGAGAGGCTGGGAACACTGAACTCAGGGAGGGAGAGGGGCTGTGTGCTGATAGGCAGTGGGGGGGTGGGGGTGGGCATGTGGGGTGTATCCTTTGGTTATTTGATGATGCATAAGGGGATTGTAATCATTGCAATGAAATGAAATACGAAAAGATGAATGTAAAACTGATATTCTTCCATGTAAACCTCACAATAAAAACTTATTAAAAAAGAATCAAGCTTGAACCTCTGGAATTTCATTGTCAATGTATGATTGCCACCATTTCTGTATTACCTTTAGTAAAACTTTACTCGCTTGGGATATCAAAGAGATTGTCCGACAATTTCCACATTACATTAGGTCTCCTCTCTTTGGAATGGGTACAAATCTAAGTACATAAATTCCACATCTGTACTTAGAAATGCAGACCTATCAAAACAACACATTCTTTTTTTTTTTTTTTTTTAATGCTCTTAACTAGAAACCACCATGCTTTAAATTACTTAAAATTACCTTTCCAAGGGATTTTTGTCTTAATTAACAATATCCATAATTGATTACCTTTATGAATCAATTCTAAGAATGAGTTTGTGTACTGCTGTTACAAGAAGCTGGTTACTTAAGTCTAAGTAAGCACTGATTTATTTATAGTTAGATCTGGAGAAGGAGTCACGTTGGTAATTTGGTGAATTCTTTGCTATATAATAATTTATGAAGAAGAAATAAGGCCTTGGTCATACAGCCCCTGGGAGAGAGGGGATATTTACAATTATAAATCACAGACAATCTGTAATCTTCTGACTTGTCGGGTTACCCACAATTTGGGGGCATTACCTCCCTTCTTCCTGCTACTTAGCCTTGTCACGTGTATCCAATAAGCACTGTATAACACAGAAAATGCATTGAAAGCAGGAATTAACTCTGGAAGAGAGGAATTAAAGGTTATACTCTGGTCAAGTTTAATTAATGACTTTTGAAGGTCAGTTTTGTAACACATGATATGTGCACAATAAATAGATTATGTTTTGTCACCATTTTTGCAAACACACTTTTAATAAAAGATGTACAGCCTCAGCAACCCTATATCGAGTCTCTATGAGTCGGAACCTATTTGATGGTACCTAATAACAACACAACATGGGAGAAATTAGAAAAGTGGGGCAAGGAGTACATATTGAGACTGGCTTTTCCTGTGGATCTCAGAAAGTCATAAACTTTCCCACATCCCTATTTCCTTACATTCATTTACTTGGATGACTCTTTTTCATTTTTTACAACCTGTCTCAGATAATATATCCCCTAGGAAAATTCTATACTGGATTACACAGGCTGCCTTATCAAAGTACTTACAGAAACGTAATTATTTGTAAAGCATAGGATCTCCTCATAAAACCTAAGACCCCTGGAGGCACAGTGGGTTAAGCATTGTTCTTCTAACTACAAGGTTGATGGTTTGAACCCAACAGCCAATCTTCAGGACAAAGATAAAGCAATTTGCTTCTGTAAGTAATATTTACAGCCCCCAAAGTCCTGTCAAGCAGTTTTCCTCTGTCCTAAATGGTCACTGTGAATATAAATTGACTCCATGGCAATGAGTTTGGTTTTGATGTTGCTAGTAAAGTTGGAGGGTTTGCTTTTGATTTTTTTCGTTACTGTTTTTGCTTTGTTGTTGTTGTTGTTACTGTTGCTTTCCCCTCTCCAACACCAAAACACAAAATTCATTTGGTAAATGGTAGGGAGGTAAATGAATGAGGGAACATGGCATGGTGCTGAGCTTTGTTAGGTACCCAAGTATTGGTGTTAGCTCCCACAGAACCATTCATTACAGGATAGGTTATAAGACAGAACCTGCACACATGAAATCAAATTGCTGCATAGAAGCTTCTCTATTCACTGTCTTGATGTCTCCTTGCTATACTGCCTAGGAGTCTATCTTTTATTATCCCCTTGATCAATTCACATGGGATCAAGGAGATAATAATATAATGTAAATGTTTTAGGGGATATTTAGACTTAATTGGTCTACAAACTGCAGTGAAGCTCTACAGTCTGTATCTAAATGCACAAATTAATTATTTAACAGACATCACTTTATTTTTAATGTAGGTTATTGATTGGTAAGTTAGTCAATAAAGTCAATATGGTTAGTGCAGGTAGCATATTGCATAGTCAACATGTAGCTCCCGTTTCCTGTTTTATGAAAATTAAAGGTAGATAGGAATAGGCATCACCTGCCAATATAAGAAAATAGAACAACTCTCTGGGAATAATGTCCACTGATTCTCTTTTATTATTTTTCATGTACTTAAAAATTACTTATTCTGATACAAAACACAGTGCAGCAGAGAATCAAGTAGAGGAGAATTTGAACCTTAAAAGATGTAGATCTAGTAAGGTTGTGACTAGAGAGAAGCTTTTCCTTCTTAATCAGTTAAATTTATTGCTCTTCTATTACTGTTACTTTTCAGTTTTTTAGCACGATTTTAATGTGTTTCGGTCCCTGGTGAAAAATCAACTGACCATAGGTGGACAACTTTATTTCTGGGTGCTCAGTTCTGTTTCATTGATCTGTGACTTTTATTGTACCAGTACTAGGCTGTTTTGATGGTAGTGGTTGCGTAGTAGGTACTGATATTTGGAAGTGAAAGGCCCTCTTCTTGGTCATTTTCTTTAGAAATGCTTTGCTTTCCTAGGGTCTCTTTCTTTCCATATCAAGTTAGTGATTAGTGTTTCACTTTAAAAAGATTAATGTTGGAATCTAGGTTGGGATTATTTTATATCCTTAGATCACTTTGGGCAGTATTGACATTTTCACAATGTTCTTTTCCTATATATGTGTATTATATATTCTTGCATTTATGTTGGTCTCTTTTGGCTTGTTGTTGTTGTTGTTATGTGCCATCGAGTCAGTTCTGACTCATAGCAACCCTGTATAGGGTTTCCGAGGCTATAAATCTTTACGGGAGCAAAGAGCCTCATCTTTCTCCCACGGAACAGCTGGTAGTTTCGAACTGCTGAACTTGCGGCTTGCAGCCCAATTCGTAACCACTATGCTACCAGAGCTCCTATAGATATATATGTTTATATATAAAGTCATTTATATATAAAGTCCTGGTGTGTTGCTATAGGATAATGCACTGGACCTCAAGGTTAGTTTGAATGGCAAGATCAGTTGTTCAAACTCACTAGGTGCTTCTTGGAAACCCTATGCAGAGTTTCTATGAGTCAGAATTGACTCAATGGCACTTAACAACAACAACAACAACAACAAAATTACTTTCAAATAAAGCTTTTTCTTTCATGGACAATTATCCATCCAAAAATTGGATATTCATCATACTCCTTCCCACTGTTTATTTATTATGTATATTGTTGTGCATTATAAGGCTTCTTGCATTTTCAGTAGCACAAATACAATACATATGGAAGTAGACACACAAACATTTAAACCATACTTACATGCTTTTTATTCTCTTCCCTCCACCAAAATTTCCATTTTCTATGACTTAAGAATCCTGGTGTGATTTTGTAGGATAAGCACTGAACTGGTAACCACAAGGTCAGCAGTTTAAACTCACCAGCTGCTCCTTGGAAACCCTATCTATACATGGCCGCTATGAGTCAAAGCCAACTCAATGACACTTAACAACCAAAATATATGACTTAAGAGTCCTGGTGTGGTGCTGTAGGATAAGCACTGGACTGCTAATCACAAGGTCAACATTTCAAACATACCAGCTGCTCCTTGGAAACCCTATTTAGGGTCCTTTTAAGTTAGAACTGACTCCGTAGCACTTAACAACAACAGAAACAATATGGCTTAATTTAAGTGCCATTGAATTGATTCTGACTCACAGTGACTCCATATAGAATTTTTGAGGAGTGTCTGGTGAGTTCAAACTGCTCAATATCTTCATGGTTAGCCAAAGAAGGCTTCTGTCAATTTCCTAAGAACGTCTTCTTTAAAACGTTGACACAAATCAAATATTAAAAATAATTCTATTACTAACAGATCCATGGTGACAGAGCATTCGATATGTGATAGTTAACATTTAGTGTCAACGTGGCTGGGCCAGCATTCTCAGTGGCTTTGCAGTTAAGATGTAGTTATCACCTCCATGATGCAAACTAGTATGATGTAATCACTCCCATGATGTGATCTGATGTGATCAGCTGATGTCATTATGCTATGTAAATCCTCACTTACATGATGTTAATGGGTCCAGATGCAATCTACAGGATTAGGTTGTATTTTGTGTCAATCTCTTTTGAAATATAAAAGGAAAGTGAAGTGAACAAAGAGACAGGGACCTACAACCAAGAAAGAAGAACCGGGAGTGGAGTACGTCCTTTAAACCCTGGGTCCCTGAACCGTGAAGCTCCTAGGTCTAGAGAAGAACTGAGGCCAAGACACATGGAGAGCTCTAAGAAATGCTGAGCCTACAAATGCTAAATGGAAACAAAGGCTTATTTCCATAGTCAGTGCTCTGAGTTTGGCCTTACAACCTCCCAAACTTGGAGAGAATAAATTTGTTTGTTAAAGCCATCCACTTGTGGCATTTCTGTTAAGACAGGCTGCTAACCAAAAGGTCAGTGGTTCAAAATCACCAGCCACTTTACTGGAGAAAGGTGAGGCAAATTGCTACCATAAAGATTTTCAGCATCATAAATTCTGTGAAACAGATCTATTCTGTCTTACAGAGTCAGTGTGAGTCGGAATCAATCCAATGGCAGTGATTTTATAGTAACAACAGAAACACACACAAGTACTTTTAATCTTACAGACTTACCATATGTTTTCCAGAATTTCAAAAGTATTTTTTCCAACATTTCCCATCTACAGCCATTGTTCACAGCCCACAGGTGGCTTGGCATTCACCATCCAGAGAAATTCTAGATTCTTCATCTTACATCCTTCCCTTGAATGCACTCTTGACCTAGCCCTAGGCAAAATGCACCTCAAGGCAGGGATTGTGTTCATCTTTGGCACGTTTTCAACCATTGTGCTTGACCCTAAATGTCTCTTCCATTACATAAATATTAAATAATAACAAGATAATGACCATCCGTTCCTCTGGAGGGAAGGGGATGTTTTCCATTATTTATTTTCACCTTCCTCTTTTTTTCATTTACACATTTCCACGTGACCCTCAAATTTAAAAATGAAAAATGGGCAAATTAAATGTACAAAGTAAATCTAATTTTGAGCAACATTTACTTTAAATTCTGATTTCTACTGTACTCTGGCTTTGGATATTTAGGGGAAAAAAGAAAACATTACCAAATGGAAATGAAACTTGTTCTAACATACTTCATGAGCACTCCATTTATTCTCATAAGCCCTGTACACAGGCTGTGGCAAATAGGGCAGAAGTAAAATTACGAGGTGTAGTGCTCATTTTGTGAACTACCAAGAAAGGAAAGCAGGTCCAAATTCAGAGAGGAAAATGTGAGCATTGTGAAATGCCATGTCTTCCTGCCTCTGGGAGGTTTATTTATTGGAAATTATATTGCAAGGAAAAAGTCTAAATAAATTAAGTCGCTAGTTATTATGTCACATGCAACTGCATTGTAGAAGAGAGCCACGGTTTTGCAGTTATGTAAACGAAGCTGTCAAACACTTGTTATTTTAAAGCTGGAGCCAGGCAGCTACTCTGACAGCCCTGTGGTCCCAGCTCTCAGCCGGATTCATGACTAACCCTGAGACACAGGAAGTTCGTGTCTGCTATAATCTAAACACCATGAAAACGGAACATAAGAAATAGTGCAGAAAGGTAAAAATAGGCTAAACCCTATAACCTAGACAAGAACCATACAGCACACGTGAAGGAAAGAGAAAAGAAAAATGAAGCCTGTAAATGTGAACTCCGGCTTCTATACAGTTAGGGATAACAAGAACTGACTACATAGCATGCAGGCTCCAGAGCAAAATGAAAATGTACGGTCACTTGGCCACAAATTACTGAGAATTTAAGACCCAAACTCACTTCCACTGAGTCGATTCTGACCCATAGCAATCCTACATAGGGTTTCCTGGGCTATAAAATTTTATGGGAGCAGAACTTCTCATCTTTGTCCTGTGGAGTAACCGGTAGTTTTGAACTACCAACCTTGTGGTTAGCAGTCCAATGCTTATCTTATAGTACTATCAGGGCTCTTTAGAATTTGAGATGGTAACCTCAAAACATGAAATCAAGGGTAGGGACCTGCCAAGTGCTGGTTTTGATGTAATGGCATAGGTCATAGACCTGAGAAATCTGTCCTGAGTTTACGTTCCAAACATTTTAAGAAGGTTTCCTTAGCTGGGATAATCTCTGGTTGTTGTTGTTAAGTGCCGTCAAATCAGTTCCAACTTATAGCAACCACAGGGTTTCCAAGGAGCAGCTGGTGAGTTTGAGCTGCTGACCTTGTGGTTCACAGTCCAGTGCTGTTCCTACAGCACCACACCAGGAGTCGTCTTAAGCAACAATGAAATAGCAATGCCTCAAATGCATGGAAACGATGCTCCTTGTCGCTGTTTCTCTACAGGCATTATATATTTAAGCTGTAAATATAATGTTCTTGTAGATATTAGGTGCGTTTGTTGTTGTTGAGCTCTGTTGCATCAATTCTGACTCATGCAACCCTGTATAGCATTTCCAAGGAGTGACTGGTGGGTTTGAACCACCAAACTTGTGGTTTACAGTCCACTGCTTATCCTACAGCACCACATCAGGACTCTATTAGATACAGTGTAAACAACATATAATGTATTTAAGATGTAAATACATAACAATAAACATTCAGTATATGATAAAAGTGTTGTTGTTTTGTTTTTTAAAATGTGGTTAAATGGCAAATTCGTTCCATATTCTTTCTGCTAAGAACATGGTAATATGAATTATGCATCAATTCAACAGTAATAAAAATTGTACTACTGGAAGTCCTTATAGAATAGCTGGCTCTAGGAACAGCTACTGGGAGAAAAAGGAATATCTAAAATAAAGCTCTGAAAGTTTGTTGGAGAGTTTTTGTTTGTTTGTTTGTTTTAGGGGTGGGGGCAAGGAACTGATCATTCTTACCCTAAATAAAGTGAAGCTGTGATTTATTTCTTGTAACAGTAATAATAATAAGAAAACTTACTTGTCTGTGGTTCTTATTTAAGGTGCACTGCTGCTGCTATTGTTGTTGTTATGTGCCATCGAGTCGGTTCCGACCCATAGCGACCCTGTATAGGGTTTCCGAGGGTGTAAATCTTTACAGGAGTAGAAAGC
>NW_006408682.1:2671666-2672189 GCF_000296735.1 Chrysochloris asiatica
GGTGAGGATTTTTGTTTTCTTTACATTGAGATGCAATCCATACCAAAGGCTGTGCTCTTTGATCTTCATCAGTAAATGTTTTATGTCCTCTTCACTTTCAGAAAACAAGGTTGTATCATCTGCATACTACAGATTTTTAATGAGTCTTCCTTCAATCCTGATTCCACATATTCTTCATATAACCCAGCTTCTCTAGTTATTTGACCAGCATACAGGTTGAATAAGTACAGTGAAAGAATACAACCCTGGTGCATACCTTTCCTAATTTTAAATCATTAAGTGTTCCCATGTTCTGTTTGAACAACTGCCTCTTAGTCTATGTACAGGTTCCTCATGAGCACAATTAAGAGTTCCGGAATTCTCATACTACACAGGATAAAACAGACTGCACTAAATGAAGAGAAAAGTTAATGGACTATAAAACAACTTCAAAGAAAATTAACACTTCACAACATACCAAGAGAATGAAAACCCAAGAAGAACATGGAAACATTAAAACTATGAGGAAACTCACAAGAAAGAA
>NW_006408682.1:2675424-2701102 GCF_000296735.1 Chrysochloris asiatica
GAGTCGGTTCCGACCCATAGCGACCCTGTATAGGGTTTCCGAGGGTGTAAATCTTTACAGGAGTAGAAAGCCTCATCTTTCTCCCGTGGTGCAGCTGGTAGTTTCGAACCGCTGACCTTAAGGTTCGCAGCCCGATTCGTAACCACTACGCTACCAGAGCTGCTGCTATAGGAAGGATAAACACTGGACGGTTAACTGCAAGGCCAACAGTTCAAACCCAGTGGTTGATCACAGGGGAAAGATGAGACTTTTGGTTCCTATAAAGATTCATCACCATGGAAGCTCCCCTATATAAGGTCACTATGAGTCGGAATGGACTCAAAGGCATTGGATTTGGTTTGGGGTTTGGTCTCAGAAAACCTCTATATTCCAAGTCACTGTGAGTCAGAATCGAGCGGATGGCAGTAGGCTTAGTGTTTGGTTTGGTTGTTCTCATTGAAGAGAAAATTGCATTTTACTGCTATCCTTGCTCTGTATAAACACAGAGAAGACACCAAACCTTATTCTCAATAAAAAGCAAGGTTTTGCAAGAGTGAGCAAGAGATTACTGAGGAAACACATTTGAGCATTAAGTCTGATGTTTCCGTAATGCCTTTCTTTTTAGCAAAGAGGTGAGTATTTGCCAAGAGAGCCCAAGCTGCTCCCTCCAGGTCCTTAATTCAGCTCAGTTCCAAGCAGAGAGCAGGGAGCCCCCTCAGGAAGCTCAGTTAGAACCGTAACATTATCTGCCATAATTTGCCAGCACCAGAGGCCCCGTCAATAGGCAGTGGTAGGCCATTCTGTTTAAACAGAAGTAATTAAATCTCTCTGCTCTCATAAAAACATAAAATAAAAATACAACTGCCTGCTGCTGGTCAGTAGAATTACAATGAGAGGAGGTAAATTTTAATTTCACGGTGCAAGTGTTAAATTATTGCCCTCTAAGCTGTCTGCCAATTCTGCATGAAATCTCACCACATTTTAATAAATCGCCTTTTGTTTCAAACGAAAAGAGACTTAGCAATAGCACATGTGTTATGATTTGGAAGGAGAATTTTATGTGCAATTAACTTCCTGAGAACCACAACAACATAACCACATTCTGGTTTCTTAATTGGGCCAAAAGCACACTATCATTTCTGAAATGATTTGGGGAACTTAACCTTGATAAACATCTCTAAAAAAACTTGGAATTATTTTGATCATGTCTATTTATTGTCAACAATTCAATTTAATACAGATCTGTGCATTTTATAGCTAAGTTTTTAGGTGCCATCAAGTCCGTACTGACTCATAGCGACCCTATGCACAGCAGAACGAAACACTGCCCAGTCCTGGGCCAACCTCACAACTGTTGCTACGCTTGAGCCCATTGATGCTGCCACTTTGCCAATCCATCTCATTGGGTGGGTCTTCCTCTTTTTCTCTGACCCTCCACCTTAACAAACCTGATATCCCTCTCCAGGGAATGATCCCTCCTGACAATATGTCTGAAGTATGAGAGACGAAGTTTGGTCATCCTGGCTTCCACCAAGGAGCATTCTCGCTGCACTTCTTCCAACACAGCACTGTTTGTTCTTTTGATAGCCTATGCTATATATATTTATAGCTATGCATCATCATTATTGTATAAAGACTACTAATGATCTCTTTCCTTAACACTGTGAAACTGCCAAGAAAATTGTCACTTACATGTGAGATTCTATGTAACAGTTCTTAAAAATTGTTTTTAATGTCCGAAACCAAACCTTACTGTGTGTCAAGACTTAAAGGCAAAAAAAAGTATCAATACAAAAATTACTTCTACATAGCCTATCAATAGACACTGAACATTTAAAAAACATCACTTAAAAAAAGTTATAGACATCGCATAAGTTCTTTCTGATTGGCATTGAAAGAATTTTTCAAAAGTCTCAAATATTCTTCATAATTTTGGCAAACTTCCATCTAACTTATGAAATAAAAATGTTAAAGTAATGTTAAATGACCAAAGTAGGGAAAATCACTTTATTTTGTTTTGATCAATATTTTATTTCTTACAAAGGACTATGTCTGCGTGTTTAAAATCAATGATTCAATACATCCCTTGTAGTTCAATTGATTTTCTGCTCTTAGACGTTCTGCATAGCTATTAATGTAAAATGGAATTAAAATAGAGTGCTGTGCAGTCGGGTCTGAATAATCTCTATATAGTTTATCCCACACCCAAGGGTATCTGAGAAGACTACTCAGCGAGTGAATCAGCCTGGCATCTTCCATATACTATTGACTTGGTGAATCCCAAATTCTTTAATCTGAATAAAAATAGTATTTTCAAACTGACTCATGTCGGAGAGGTCTGGCAACCTCCAAGTCAATAAGTCCTTAGAGACAGAATAATGCTTATTAACTAAATAGAGCAAAGTACATAAGGAAAAGCTGAACAAATAACAATTGTCAAGAATAAAAATCCAGCTAATCAGAATTGAATTTCTAGAACCTTTGCAATTATAGTCAGAAGAAAGTATGCTAACTATGAGAAGGCAAAACAGTAGGTGGAATCTAGTAAATCAATTCAGAGTAAAATTCCCTCAACTCCGTGACTTTGCTCTTTTATTGAACAGAATGAGATATTTCAAGTAAAGAATAATGTTATTTTATGAGTTGCTGTATAGTGAGCTTGTACTCATGCTGACCTCATGTAAAACACAAAAAAAGTTGCTGCGCCAGCCTCATACACATGGATATATTTGAGGGCACTGTTGATAAATTCAGATTTTAAGCGATTATCTAGAAAGAGCTGCCATTTTTTTCTGTTTCTTTATTTTAATTATTTTACAATTGGCTTTAAGATTTTCTCTGAATTGTTTTGATTGCATTTGATTTCAGATAAAAAATACTGGAATGGTCATAATCTAAATTCTAATATCAGTTCCTCAATTCCATAGAACTAATGATTTCTGCTCTTTTTTCTGTTCTTCAGTTCATTATTAAATAGGACCTGTCTGCAAATGCAAGTACCTATATTAGATAGATACTTGCATTTGCAGACAGGCACTGTATTATATATATGTATCAGACAGGTCCTATATTATATATATGTGTGTATATATATCATATATGATATGTATATCAGTGATTATACTCTCTCTCTCTCTCTCTCTCTCTATATATATATATATATGTCTACATTTGCAGATGTGTTTTATTATATATATAACTGTAATTATATCCTTGCAGTCCAGTGCATTAGCCCACAGTGCCACAGCAGGACTCTCTCTATCTATATCTCTATACACACATGTATATGTATAGAAACACATATGTGCATATGTATACATATATATAAACATGTATACATATATACACACACATTTATATGGAGTCCTGGTGTGGCACTGTGGATTAGTGCATATATATATGTACACATATAAATCTAAATATATGTATATATATGGAATTACAGGATCTCTGTGAGATAAGCACTGGACTGTGACCCATAGGGGCACTATAAGTCAGAACAGACTTGATGCCACTTAGCAACAACATACTTTTGTATGGAGATCTCCACGGAACAATCAGAGTCCATATTATTTCCAATAATCCCCAAGTGGTAAATTGACTGAAATATTGGTGGCTTGCAGTTGTCTAGTTTAGATATTAGAAGCAATAACTGGATTTCTACTTTCAGGCAAAGACAACAATTCATTCAATGTGTCTAACAGAGAGGGTAAAATGCTATGAATGATACAGTACATCCGCATAAGAAGATGATATAATGTAACAAAAAAAAAAGAGTACATATTGGAATGAAGGAAATAGGGTAATTTTTTATTTTAGCCAGGTAGCATTATGGGTTTGTGAAAACACCAGGTACAGTCACAAAAGAAGAGAAGGAGGTAAGCACAAGGCACTTTTAGGGTGGGGAAACTATGATACAATATGATACAGTAGGATATGACTCTATACATTTGTCAAAACCCATAGGACTATACAACACAAAGTGAGCAGTAATATAAACTACAGACTTCAGTTAGTAATAATGTAGTACTCATTCATCAATTATAACAAATATACCAGAGGAATGTAACATGTTAATTAGAGAAATAACATAAAAGGAGTGCTCTGTACTTTCTGTATATTTTTCTTTAAACCTAAAACTGCTCTCAAAAAATGAAATCTATAAAGAAAAAAATGAATTTGTTTATTAATAAGTTTAATGAATTAGTGAATGAATGACTGCATGCACAATGGAATTCGAACTCAAATAAGCATATGCTTGATATAAAAAGTCAAAAATGTTATTATTATGGAAATTCATTCACAATATTGATCTGAGGATTTCATACACGCTGTCAGAAAACAACCTGAGACAGTGATTAGCATACAGAAGTTTTACGATTAACAAGGAACCCCAGAGACCCTGTAGCTTAGGCATTTGGCTGCTAACTGCAAGGGTGACAATTCAAACCCACCAGCCCCTTCATGGGAGAAAGATGAAACTGTCTGCTTCGGTACAGATTTACAGTCTTGTAAACCCCATATGGGGTCACTATGAGACAAAAGGATTCTTGGTGTGGTGCTGTAGGATAAGCACTCAACCACAAGTTTGATTACAACAGTAAGGTTGATGGTTCAAACTAACCAACCACTCCTTGGAAACCCTATACACAGGGTCACTATGAGTCAGAACTGACTCTATGGCGCTGAACAACAACAGCAACTGAGTCAGAATGGACTTGATGGGAGTGGGCTTTTAGGGTTAACACCAGTAGGGGAACAAAAGAACACAGTGATAACAAAGGTCTCAAGAGATTCTCTTAGAGAACTCTGAAGCTGGTCTGGTCTTCCAGAGCAGTCCTGAGACTTTAGGACCCTGGTGGAATATTGGCATTGGAATGAAACTTTCTGGATAAACTTCTCTCCCTTGGTAGTAGTTATCTATCACAGTGAAACAGATTATCCTAACAGACATATGATAACAATGAACATTTATTTTCATGTACAGTTTCTGCAAGTCAGGAATTTGGGAGCAGCTTAGCTAAGTGGTCTGGCTTGGGGTCTCTCTTGAGTCAACATTTTGGCCAGAAAGGCTGCAGTTATTTGAAGGCTTAAGTAGGGCTGGAACATCCATTTCCAAGAGAACTCACTCACAGGGCTGTTGGCAAGAGCCTCTCTTGCCTCTCCATAGGGTTGCTTGTCATGATGTCCTTAAAACTTGGCAGCTGGCTTCCTCAGAGCAAGTGGTCTAAGAGAGAGAGAACCTGGGGAAAGCTACAGTGCTTTTCACAACCCAGTGTTGGAACTCACACGCCATCATTTCCACCACACTCTCTTCCTGAAATGTAAATCACTAAGGCCAGTCTGCAAGAGGAAGCAAGTTAGACACAACCTCTTGAAGGAAGGTGTATTAAAGAACATGAGCATCTATTTTTAAACTAACACATCTTGTAAATCATTATGTTAATTCTATGTGGGTACTGTGAATGCTGGCAGTGCTGTAGGATAAGCACTGGACTGCTAACTACACAGGCGGCAGTTTGAACCCACCAACCTTCCTTGGGAGAAAGATGAGGCTTTTTGCTCCCATGAAGATTTATAGCCTTAGAAACCCTGTACGTGGACCGTGGCCACTATGAGCCGGAAGCAACCCCATGGTAACTAACAACAACAATGCATTCATTAACATGATTCTTAGTAAAGGAATAACAAAATGCATGTCTTTATCATGGAAACTAACTCCTCATATATGTCATAACCTAATTGAATGATCAGATATTTCACAAGTCATTCCTACCCAGGGTGTCCTGGAACTATCATAGGGTTTGGAATTAGGTGAATGGGTGCACATTTCAGCCCTATCACTTGCCATCCTTGTGAGTTTTGCAATTTTTAAGTTACAAAAAGAATTTACCTTACAGAATTATTGTGGGGAAAAAAAATGGATTCGTATATGTAAAGTATCTGGTATGTTTGTGCTTATTTATTCACTTTGTTAGTATTGTATTCTTTCCCTTCCATCTTCAGTTGCATTTTATTTATTTACTTATTTTTGGGGAAGTAGTGTAGAGATTTCCGCTAGGATGGCTAAACTTCGTCTCTCCTACTTTGGACATATTGTCCGGAGGAAACAATCGCTGGAGAAGGATGTCATGCTGGGTAGGGTGGAGGGTCAGAGAAAAAGAGGAAGACCCCCAATGAGATGGATCAGCCAGGTGGCATCATTGATGGACTCGGGTGTGGCAGCAGTAGTGAGGTTGGCCCAGGATCGGACATTGTTTCGTTCTGCTGTGCATGGGGTCGCTATGAGTCGGTTCCGACTCGATGGCACCTGACAACAACAACAACAAGTGTAGAGAAGTGGCACAAGACCAGGCAGTGATTCAGTCTGTTGTGTACAGTGTCACAATTAATCGAAATTGACTTGACAACATAACAGTAACAAGAGCAACACGCTATTGTATATTCTATGTGGGTTTGAAATCCTGGTGTAGTACTGTAGGTTAACGTGCTAGACTGCAAAGTCAGTTTGAACCATAAGGTCAGCAGTTAAGCCCACCAGCTGCTCCTTGGAAACCCTCTTCAGGGACGCTATGGGTTGGAACTGACTCGGCAGCACTTAACAACAAGAAGTATGTGGCTATTACCATAAAAAGAAGTTCATGGTATATTGACAGAGCAAATCAAAGCAGACCATAAAAACTGTGTTTAGTATGGTATCATTTTTATAACTACAGTGTTATTGTTGCTTTTGCTGTTGTTAAGTACAGTTGAATCAGTTCTGAATCATAATGACACTGTATAAGGGAGCAGTTTGTAGGTTTGAACCACCATCTTTATGGATGTAGCCCAGTGCTTATCTTACAGAACCACACCAGACTCTCTTTATATGCCTATTTATTTGCATGTATATATTACAGTGGTTCAAATTCACCAGTTGCTCATCAAAATCTCTATACAGGACAGCTATGAATTAGAACTGACTCAAGGACACTTAACAACAACAACAACGTGTGTGTAAAGACTCCTGGTAGCATAGTGTTTAAGTGCTCAGCTGATAACCACAAGGTCAGCAATTAGAATCCACCAGTAGATCCTCAGAAGAAAAGACCCAGTTGATCTGCAACTATAAAGAGAACAGCATTAGAAACCCTATGGGGCAGCTCTACTCTGACCAACAGGGTTACGATGAGTCCGAATCAACTGCACAGCAATGGGTTTAATTTTACTTTTATGCATATGTGTATTGCTCTTTCACATGTGAATGTGCAATCATAATTTATTAAAAGGAGTAGGTATTAGAAAAATTAAAATTAAACCATTGATCGATACAAAGCCTTAGAGTTACAGTCTTGAAAACATATTAAAAATATAATTTCAATTTATATCAGACTTTTAACACACTTAATACCCTCACTACTAAGGTGCTTTTCTAATGGCCAGTTTTGAATACTTTGTGATAGCATTGACATATACAGGGGTCAGTCAAAAATTATCTGCACTATGGCTGTAGAATTTAATCAATTTTTAGAAAAGACAAATATATTATTTATCAACATAATCTCTTTGGTTTTCAATATACTTTGTCCATCTGTCAACAAACTTTCCTATTCCCATATTTTAAAATGTTTTAGGCTGAGCTGTGAGGCACGAATGCACCACTGTCTTCACTTCTTCATCCTCCAAGGGCCACTTTCAGGGGATCAAACAAGTGAAAGTCCAGTGGAGCAAGATCTGGACTACAGGGAGGATGCTTTAACACCTCAAAATGAGTTTTCTGCAGAGTGTCAACAGTGTGGGCAGAGGTTGGTGGACGTTCATTATCAAGCAAGATCACAATACCCTTGGATAGCAGTCTTCTGCATTTAATCCAGAGTTTCGGTTTTAGCTCTTTAGAGAGCAACTCATTGTAATAAGCAATGTTAATTGCTGAACAATTTCTGGATACTTTTCCAATACTGAGAATACCAGAAAATTGTAAGCATCAATTTTCCAGCTGATGGTTGAATTGTGAACTTTTTCTTGGTCGGCAATTGAGAATGTTTCCATCTCATATTCTGCCATTTACTGTTAGACTCATAGTGATGAATCCATGTCTCATTACTAGTAACAATTTTTTTGAGAAACTTTTAGCTTCCCTTGAGTATCGGTCCAAATTTTGTTTACAGATGTCCATGTTCACACCTGCGCAGCAGTGACCTTGAATGGAAAGAGCTGATAAGTCAGTGCAGCCAACACATGTTTTCCTATAACCATAGTGCAGATAATATTTGACTCACCCTCCTATAATTTGGAGTGATTGTTTTTCATATTTCATTACTTTCTCCCAAATGATCATTGATTTGATAATCACTTTGCTTGTTAAGGCCTGAAGACATAATATCAATGAAAACCTTTTAAATGTTTCACTGTAGGCAAAAATAGAATATATGAACTTAGAGATTATCTATCTTTTCAGTCATGTTATTTTAGCATAATTACACATAAAAATTAAAATTCTAGTCATTAGAGAACTGAAATGGACTGGTAATGGCCATTTGGAATCATACAATCATTCTGTCTAATTTGCCTCAAATGAAAATTGAAGAGAAATTTTATTGCATTTATTGTCAAAAACAACATTACAAGATGTATTCTGAAGTATGCTGCTGCCAATTATAAGATAACATCCATACCACAACAAGAAGCAAGCAAGAAAAAAAAAAGGAAAAAACAGTCAGCAAGCAAGACCAATAAATTCTGTTGTTGTTAGGTGTTGTTGAGGTGGTTCCGATTCATAGTGACCCAAAGCACATGGAAATGAAACACTGACTGGTCCTGCACCCTCCTCGTGATCATTGCTATGCTTCAGTCTATTGTTACGGCCACTGTGTCAAACCATCTTGTTGGAGGTCTTCATCTTTTACTATGACCCTACGCCTTACCAAACACAATGTCCTTCTCCAGGGACTGTCCCTCTTGATAACAGGTTTGAAGTATGAGAGACTAAGTCTCACCATCCTGGCTTCTAAGGGACACTCTGGCTGTACTTCTTCCAACACAGATTTGTTTGTTCCTCTAGCAGTCCATAATACTTTTTTTTTATTCTTTTCCAACACTATCACTGAAATGCAACAACTCTTCTATGGTTTTCCTCATTCATTGTCCACTTTCACACACATATGAGGCTACTGAAAATATCATGGATTGGTTCAGGCACACCTAAGTCCTCAAACTGACATCTTTGCTTTTGAACACTTTAAAGAGATCTTGTGCAGCAGATTTGCTTAATGCAATATGTTGTTTGATTTTTTTGATTGCTGTTTCCATGAATGTTGATCCAAACAAAACGAAGTATTTGAAAATTTCAATCTTTTCTCCATTCATGATGATGTTACTTACTGGTCCAGTGGTGACGATTTTTGTTTTTGTTACACTGAGGTGCAACCCAAACTGAATGCTGTGGTCTTTTATTTTCATCAGTAAGTATTTTAAATCCTCTTTGCTTTCAACAGGCAAGGTTGTATCATTTGCATATCTCAGGTTAGTAAATTCTACTATTACTCAAATTTGCCACCAACCACTAATACCCAATATGAAACAAATGGAATATTTTAACCCACTTCTCCAGCATGAAATTAATTACATTTCAATCAAACTGCATTGGTAATAACTGGTGATTTGATTACGAAAGTTGGAAACAAAGAGGAAGGATCAGTTGATGGAAAACATGGCCAGACACCACATGATAGAATTATGCATAACCAAAAACTTTGCAAATAATTTTCAACAACATTAACAGTGAGATATTCTTGTAAAATGTCATGAAGTTGGTTCCAATCCATAGTGACCCTGTATAGGGTTTCCAAGGAGCTCTAAGGAGTGACTGGTGAGTTTGAAATGCCGTACCTTGCTGTTCAAACCGACTTTGCAGTCCAGCACATTAACCCAATAGAGGCACACCTGGACTCCTAAACAGTGAGTCGTGGTGGTAGTGGTTACGTGCTGTGGAGTCAGTTCTGACTCACAGCGACCCTAAACAGAGTTTCCAAGACTGTGGCAGTGAGTATACACATGGAATTCATCAAGTAAAACACACAGGAGACAAATAGACTATAACTGTGGAAAAAGAGTATGAAGGAGCTTAATATTTGTCAGAGAGAACTAGAACAGAGGCCGACTGCAGAATACACCATCAATTGCTCATATTCAAGTTTCAGTTGTAGATGAAAAAAAAATTAAACAAGTTCGCAAGAGACAATGTACAGCCTTGAGGATATCCAACGAGAATTTAGAAATCATCTCAGTTACAGATTTTACGCCTTGAGTACTAATGACTGAAGACAAGATGAATTGGACAACAATATCAAGGGCATGAGACATGAAGAAGAAAATCATAGTCTCAAGGAACACGATGGTCAACTGGTATAACATAGTCCACAAAGACATTATTTTATATTCTACTTTGGTGAGTAGCAACTGAGACCTTAAAAGCTTATGAGTGGCTATGTACAGAGGACAGAAGAGTTATGAGAATTGAAGTTCCCTGAGCACTGATCGTTGATTCAAGAAAAATTAAGCCTTTGAAAATGTCAATGTTTTATCATGATGTTTGGAATACTGGTGTGACGCTGTGGGTTAATGTTCTGGACTGCAACATCAGCAGTTCAAACTCCTCAACAGCTCCTTGGAAACCCTATTAAGGGTCACTGTGAGTCAGAACCCACTCGGTGGCACTTAACAACAACAATGACATCATGATATTATTTATTTATCTAGTTGTATCAAGTGCAGCCAGAGTGCTCCTTAGATGCCAAGATGGCTAAACTTTGTCTCTCATATTTTGGACATATTGTCAGGAGGGACCAGTCGCTGGAGAAGGATATCATGTTTGTTAAGGTGGAGGGTCAGAGAAAAAGAGAAAACCCCCAACGAGATGGATTGGCCAAGAGACAGCATCGATGGACTCAAGCATGGCAATAATAGTGAGGATGGCTCAGGATCGGGCTGTTTCGTTCTGCTGTGCATAAGGTCACTATGGGTCAGTACCGACTCGATGGCACCTAACAACAACAACAACAGCAACAACAAGAATTATAATTTTCTTTACATTGAGATACAATCCATACTGAACACTTTGATCTTCATCAGTAAGGATTTAATCTTCATCACTAAGCATTCGATCTTCAACAGTAAGTATTTCAAGTCCTTTTTGCTTTCAATATGTAACACTGTGTCATCTGCATATTGCAGGTTGTTAATGAATCTTCCTCCAGTCCAGATGCCACTTCTTTATATAATCCAGCATCTCAGATTATTTTGTAATCATACAGATTGAGTAAATATGATTAAAGAATACATTCCTGATGCATATCTTTCCTGATTTTAAACCATTCAGTGTTCCCTTCTGTTTTAAAGACTGCTTTTTGGTCTATGTACATGTTCCTTGTGAGCACAATAAGTGTTCTGAAGTTCCCAGTCTTTTCAATGTTATTCATAGTCTGTTATGTTCCTCACAGTCAAATGCTTTTGCATAGTCAATAAAGCACAAGTGAACATCTTTCTGGTATTCCCTGCTTTCAGCCAAGTTCCAGTTTATGTCAGGAATGATATCACCTTAGTCCAAGCTTTTTTTCAGAATTTCACTTGAATTTCTGGTAGCACCCTGCTGATGCAACTATTTTTTAATGATCTTCATCAAAAATTTACTTGCATGTAATATTAGTGATATTTTTGATGATTTCCACATTCTGTTAAGTTACTTTTCTTTGGAATAGGTACAAGTGGTTGGTGCCAATTGGCTGGCAGCTATCTCCAAGATTCCTTGGCATCAGCAAGTGAGTGACTCTGGAGCTGCCTCAGCGTTTTGAAACATTACAATGTGTATTCATTCTGTCAATTCCTAGAGCTTTGTTTTCCACCAATGCCTTCAGTGCAGTGTGGACTTACTTCTTCTGCTACCCTTCAAGCTGGTTGAACATCAATGAATTATTTTTTTGTACAGTAGCTCTGTGCTTTCCTTTCATCTTATTTTGATGCTTTTTACATCATTCTGTAGTTTGCCCATCAAATTCATCAATATTTCAGGTTCAGGTTTGACTTTTATCTTCAGTTCTTCCAGCTTAAGAAATACTGAGCATGTCCTGCCCTTTTGGTTTTTGAAACCCAGGTCACTGCATATTTTATTATAATACTTGACTTTGTTTTCTCAAGTTTCCTTTTGAAATTTTCTGTTCAGCTCTTTTACTTCAGTATTTCTTCTGATCACTTTAGCTGCTCTACATTCAAGAGCAAGTTTCAGATTGTCTTCTGAAATCCACTTTGTTCTTTTCATTCTTTCCTGTCTTTTTTTTTATTTCTTGAAATTCAAATACAATCTTTATTTAAGTCTCTGTTTTTGGAAAAATAAATGGTATTAACTTGTTTTCCATTTTTAGCATAACTCAAAATAACTGCTTACATCTGTCATTGCTTTCTTTATAAAATAAAATATAAAAGTTTCTTAAAGGCAGTTATTTTTTTAAGGACAGCTTTTAGATACAGCAAAACAGTTATAAATAATGCAAAGAAAAGATTAGATCCAATTATTTTCAAATTATTTATAAAAAACTGATATATTTTAGTAATGGATACTGGCTCACATGGAATCATATAAAAGAAGTCAAATGTATAAGATACTGTCTAATTTAAAGAGGAAACAAAATCGTCATCTACTTAGCATCTAATGGCTTATCAAAACTTTTAATGCTAACTGCAAACAGAACTGGCCATTTCTTGGAAATTATAGTTGTCAGCTTCAAAGTCACTAAAACATAAAAAATAAAAACATCCCCTTCAACCTATATTTCATTATCTTAAAGTTCTAAGATTAACCAATAATTTAAAAAAAGGCACTGAAATTCATTTTTAGCACACCCCATAGAAATTTAGGGGTTTAGGAGAGAATTTGCTTAGGATCTCTCCCATGTTGGGGTCTCAGCTGGAGTTTAAAGTTAAGTTAAACACATTCTTTGGCTCAAGGAAGAAATGATAGCCACTGGTCTGTACTAAACGTTTTCTAATTTTATTTTATTTTCCCCATCAACCATTCATCTCCTATTTTTCCTATAATAAGACACTGTAATGAGTTTCATTATTCAGAATACCATAGCTTGGGTCAGGCACACCTTAGACCTCAAGCTGATATCTTTGCTCTTCAATACTTTAAAAAGACCTTGTGCAACAGATTTGTCTAATGCAATACGTCGTTTGATTTCTTGACTGCTGCTTCCGTGAGTGTTGATAGTTGATCCAAGAAGAATGAAGTCCTTGACAACTTCAATCTTTTCTCCATTGATAAGAATGATGTTTATTGGTCCAATAGTGAGGATTTTTGTTTCTTTACATTGAAATGCAATCCATACCATAGGCTGTGCTCTTTATCTTTATCAGTAAATGTTTTAAGTCCTCTTCACTTTCAACAAGCAAGGTTGTATCATCAGCATATTGCAGGTTGTTAATGAGTCTTCCTCCAATCCTGATGCCACATTTTTCTTCATAGAACCCAGCTTCTGGATTATTTGCTCAGCATACAGGCTAAATAAGCATGGTGAAATAATATAACCTTGTTGCAAAACTTTCTTAATTTTGAACAATTCAGTGTTCCCATGTTCTGTTCGAACAACTGCCTCTTTGTCCATGTACAGATTCCTCATGAGCACAATTAAATGTTCTAGAATACTCATACTTCGCAATGTTGTCCTTAGCTTGTCATGATCCACACAATCAAAAACCTTTGTGTAGTTAATAAAGACAGGTAAACATCTTTCTGATATTCTCTGCTTTCAGCCAAGATCCATCAGATATCAGCAATGATATCCCTCATTCCACATCCTCTTCTGAATCCGGCTTGAACCTCTGGAAGTTCTCTGTCAATGTATGCTTATAACCGTTTCTATATTACCTTTAGTAAAACTTTATTTGCACGGGATATCAAAGATATTGTCCAATGATTTACAGATCTGTGTTGGAAGAAGTGTAGCCACAGTGCTACTTGAAGGCCAGGATGGCCAAACTTCGTCTCTCATACTTTGGACATATTGTCAGGAGGGACTAGTCTTTGGAGAAGGATATCATGTTTGGTAAGGTGGAGGGGCAGTGAAAAAGAGGAAGACCCCCAGCAAGATGGATTGGCAAAGTGGCAGCATAAATGGGCTCAAGCATGGCAACAATTGTGAGGTTGGCCCAGGACCTGGCAGTGTTTCGTTCTGTTGTACATAGGGTCACGATGACCCAGTACCAACTCAATGACACCTAACAACAACAACGAGTTAGTATGGTGGTTGGTGATTATGTGCTGTGGAGTTGATTCTAACTCATATAGGATTTCCAAGGCTTTAAATCTTTATGGGAGCAGAAAGCCTCATCTTTCTACAGGGGAACAGCTTGTAGTTTCGAGCTTCTGACCCTGAGGTTAGCAGCCTGACACCTAACCATTACACTACCAGAGCTCCTGAATGTGTTTAATATATGAAATTAAATGAAAGATATATAATAACGTTGAGTTGGAATCAATTGGACTTGAGTACAACTGCTTCTTTATTGTGTGATTTAAATTTCCTTAAATTCATTCTGTTGCTGCTTTTAAATTAAAACTGTTTGTCTTAAGAACCAGCAGCACTGCTTTTGCATAACCATATCAGTGCTTCTGATATTGTGGCTACATAATATTATTCTTATATATTCACAAAGTTGTATATCTATTCACCTAGCTACATTGTTTGCAGCTAACTCATACACGGATGGTTTGGTAACCTAATTCAAAATCTTTGCTATTGAGTGCATTCTGACTCTTAGTGACCCGATGGAATAGGGTAGAACTGCCCCACAAGGCTGCAATTATTTTTAAGCTTTTTATTGTGTATTGAGTGAAAGTTTACAGGGCAGATCGTAAGTTTTACATTTAACAAATCATAAATCTTATTTCATTACTATTATTATAATCCCCTCCATGTATCATCAGTTAACAGTATTTTTCTCTATTCACTTTTGCTTTTTTAGAAAAACAAAAAACAAACACTCAGGCATATATAATAATTTATACCTCCAAAGGACATACTCTGCAAGTCTGCCTCCTGGATCCTGGCCACCAGCTCTTAGTCCCTCTCTTCCTATGAATCTAGAGTCCCCAGTCTCTCCCCCACTCCACGTCCCCATCTCTGCCTCCTTCTTTGGTGTCGCTGCTTCTCTGGATAAGGTCCCGCATTCTGCTTGTGCTCTTCTCCCTTGATGGTCCTAGGGTCCTCTGTTTATGGACTGTAAGATTAACCACTCCCTTGTTTTTGTTACAAAACTTCTACCTTTACAATTGTGACAGTCGCAATGAGTCATAATAACAATTACTCACTATTGAATTATGCAAATCTTATCCCCCATCTCTTTTGACCAGAGCCATCTAGACAAGATGAAAACTATTCAATAGGGACTTTTTTTCCCCCCGCACACTATTAAACTAAATTCCACCTTGAAATCTTGTAAGCCAGTCACTTCGTGCCTTTATTGCCTCCTCATTTTAGATAGTCAACATCTAAGTTGCCCGTCCCTATCTACCCTGTGTATAGAGGGGATAATAGCATTGATACTTGATGTGAAGACTCTTTCCCTCTCTGTTGGTATTTAGAATTACTACCTCCATGAGTATAGGTCAGGTTCATCAAATTGTAAATTGTAGCAATTTATCTTTATTTCCTTTATCAAAAACTTTTTTTTTTTTTTTTTGTAATCTTCCTCTAGTTGAGTTCTGATTATCAAGCCATCAAAGCTAGGTCAAATGGGTACTGCCTGCAAGTTTGGGTGTTCTTGTGCATCTCCCCTCACTTTATGTCAGTTGGATGCTTCACTCTCAACTCTAGCTCTCTGTAGCTATGTCCTTGTCCATGGGCTTAAGTGTCCCCAGGTATCACCACATTTTGGACCAACCAGACCTTTCTCTTCTCTGTCTCGTCTCCAGGTCAATGGGAGTTAATGAACTGTGGTTGAACTCAGCCCATTTCTTCATTGCTGCCTTTCCTGCTCTTCCACTCACCAGTAGACCAATGCGGTCACCAGCAAGCTTGCATGCCTGTTGGTGTGTTCCCTTTGAGTTTCAGTCTTAGAGGGGAGTTTGTCCCGAAGGAACTTGATTGCTTGCCTTGATATCTTCCTGGAGAAGAGCTTGCTTATTCTTATAGTAGCCAGTCATGCTGATATTTTTGTTTTGGGTTTTTCCTGTTGATCATTCTTAGAAGATGTATCTTCGTTGCTCTAGCTGTTCTAGGCTGGTCTGCTTGCCCTTGCTATTGGGAATGTCTCACCTCATAAGGTTCTGGATGGGACTCTGGACTCCACCTAAGGTCCTATACTCTGAAAAGGCTTTGCAAGAGGTCTATTTCACTGGGTAAGTTCTAGAACCCCTTTTAGGTATTCCAATCAGTTTTAGGCTGAAGACGGGCTTACAAGTTTTCTCTAATCGTGTTTCCCAACATTCCTTTCTATCTACTCAAGTGTCTATTTTACAATAGTAGGGAAATGAAACCAATATTCATAAGACAGTCAAGCATTTTAGCATTATTTCCTCTCTTCAAACTATGTCTAGATCCCTGTACCACAGAGTCCTATTGTGCCAAATTTGCAGTTGCGCATGCATCACTATTTATCTCTGTCCCACTTAGGCCACTCAAATCTGTCTCAGTGTTTCCCTAGCTATCTTGTTCTTCCACCTCCTCCCCCTACTTGTATTGCCCTCCCCAACACTAAACCCCCACCCCAACTTCACTGTTGTGGTTACTTTATATTCCATTAACTCTTTCCTCCATTTAAAACAGTCTATTTTGTCCTGTAATCTACCTAATCTTCTAACCACCTGGATCTCTGTTCTTCTGTGTTTACCTTCTTTCAAATCATAATTGTTTTTTCTTTTTAATCGAAGACTGACCTCCCAGATCCTCTGTTCATATAATGTTATTCTGTTCTTGACTCTTCCATTTCTTGACTGAGTTCAGGGTGATGCTGTCACATACGTCATTCTGTAGTTGTTTTCTGTTCTTGTTGGTTCTCAGTCCACAGAATTTCCTTTAGGATGTTTTTCAAAGCAGGGTTGGCTTTAGCAAAATCCCTTAGCTTCGGTTTATTCTGGAGAGTTTTGATTACACCATCATATTTGATTGACAGCTTTGTTGGGTGGAACATTCTTGGTTGGCAGTTTTTAATCTTTCAGGGTTTAATATATGTCTCCCCATTGCTTTCTTGCATGCATGGTTTCTGTTGAGAGAGCTGAACTTACTCTGATTTGCTTGTCTTTGTATGTTACAATTCTCTTTTCCCTAGCTGCTTTCAGGATTCTGTCCTTACCTTTTGATTTTGGAGAGCTTGGTTATTATATGTCTTGGTGATTGTCTTTTAGGGTGTATCTTTCCTAGGGTTCGTTAAGCTTCTTGAATGCTTATCTTCTCGCTTTTCAGGATGTTAGGAAAGTTTTCTTCAGCAGCTTTTCAACTATTTCCTCTGTGGACTTGTGTGATTCTTCCTGTTCTGTAATGCCAATAATTCTTAAGTTATTCCTCTTCATGTCTTCCAACATGAATCTTAGGCCTTCTTCAAATTTTTTTATCCTTTTATGAGCTTGTTCTTCTATCTTAGTAGTGTTGAGAGATTTATCTTCCAGCTTCCTAGCTCTGGCTTCCATCTCTTCAATTCTATTCCTTTGACCTTTCAGTGTATTATCTATTTCTGTTATTTTATTATTAATCATTTCGACCTCTTGCTGTAGAGGTTTTGAATTGTTTCTAGTGCTGTATCTATCTGATTTGTAGTTCTTTTAGCACTTTCCTGACTTCTTCCTTATTTTTCTCTACACCATTGTATAGGGTTTTGATACATTTTATAATCATTTTTCTGAATTCCTTCTCAGGTATTTCCAAAGCCTTCCCATCTTCCAGTATGGAGTGTAGGTCTACTTGCAGCTCATTTGCCTCAGTCACTTTATCTCATTTCTGGACATGTTTCTGGTTTTGGGACATATTCAGGAGTTATCTGTGGCCTTAATACTTACATGGGTGTGTATTTTTTTTTTTTTTTTTTATGTTTTCTGATTATCTCCACGTAGATGTGATCAGGAGATGGGCTTCCCTTTTCACTCTTCTTCCTGAGGAATTTCAAGAAAGAACTGTTGGTCGTTGTGACATAACTCAGGATTTAATTTTTGGCCTATTGCCTTTTCAGACTGCCTGTCCTGCTCCATAATCCCTGTTCAGACCTTTTTTCTAGTGATAAACAGTTCAGGACCAGCTGTGGCCATTTTGTACTTCTGTTTGGTTTTAAGTGGAAACCATCACTTAAAATTTTGAGGAGATCTGTGCACATTCGTAGTAGAACCCTCCAGGAGTGGGAGTGGGCTGTCCACTTGCTCAGGCACCCCTCTAGTCACCAGAATAGAGGTGCACAAACAACATGAGACCAATGAACAGATTAAAAAAAAAAATGAATGTCCACACCTTTATCTCCGTGGTTCTATCAGGCATCCGTGGCTACTCTGATCCTTCCCTTGCTTTGTCTCTCTCAAGATGGTGGCTCCAGGAGCAACTGAACATCTTGGATTAGAAAGCAATGGATTTCTTGCTTCTGCTACAAATTTCCCTAGCTGTAAGACTTCCAACCTTCTAAATATTCCTTTATATATGGTTCAGTGTTCTGGCAACATCCCCTGAGACTGCTTGGTCCAGTATTCTATGTTGTTGCTGATGGAGCTCCTCACTGCACTTCCACCCGATCTGCCATCTTGTTTGTTCTCCCTCTTTCCTGTCTTTTTAATGAGAATTTTCTGTCCCCATGTATAATGCTCTTTATACCATCCATAATTCTCCTGGTCTTGGTTCAGCAATGTCCATGGTATAGTTATTTAATATATCTCTTCTTTCTTCAGTCTTTGTAACTCCAAGCAAAAGTCATTTTCCCCCTGATGGACCTGGGTACGAGAAGGTGGCAAAAGATGCTGATAGGATTCTATGATTCAGTTTTGAGTGGTTAACAGGGTTCATTGTGATGATAAAATCTTGCAATTTTAACATGTATAAAATGAATCATTTAAGAAGCAGGAGGAAGCTCTCACTACCATCAAAGAAGGAGTGATAGGATCGGGGTCCCTCCTTTGAGCCCAGAAATCCCTTCATACTGAATCTTCTAGGCTCAGGGACAGAAAGTTATGATATCAGAGGAGTGGGGACAGCAGAACCAAGAGCCGTAACACATGACAGAGCAGTGGGCTGCCAAGTCCATGAAGTAAGTAAAACTGAGTGACTGTGGGCATGAGCCTTGTTTGCTGAGTGGGGTGACTTCAAGCACTTATCTGGGGGAGCTAGGTTTGCTGACCCACAGAGCTAGAGGCAAGTACTGTATGGCTGAGGTAGCTGATGTGGCTGAGGCTTACACTGGAATGGCATGCCTTGTAAGCATTTATTAGCAGCCCTAAAAGAGCTTTGTAATATTGTCCAGGCAGATAGAAGTCTTCCTGTAGGCACACCTAAGGAGAGACTGTTTTGACTGGAAGAACCATGCTATAAGCATTTCTAGAACCTGAAATGTAACCTGTTAACTTCCCTAACTGTGAGTTCTTGCAGCCATCACAATGAATTATTTAACCCACCTGAGTAAAGAGTGTTGTGTGTGGCCTAGTTGGTACCATTTTTTGCAGTCTAATGCATCATATCTCTTCTTGAGATGCTCTCTAAATTCAGGTGGGATATACTCAAGGTCATATTTTGATTTCATATTGCTGTTTCTTGTTGTTAGGTGCCATCAAGTCAGCACCGACTCATAGCGACCCTGTGCACAGCAGAATGAAATACTGCCCGATCTTGGGCCAACCTCACTACTGTTGCCATGCTTGAGTCCATCGATGCTGCCACTTGGCCAATCCATCTCATTGGGAGTCTTCCTCTTTTTCTATGACCCTCCACCTTACCAAACATGATATCCTTCTCCAGCGAATGGTTTCTGATGACAATATGTCCAAAGTATTAGAGACGAAGTTTGAACATCCTGGCCTCCAAGGAGCACTTCTTCAAAAATGGACCTATTGTTTCTATGGCAGCCAATGGCACTTTCAATATTCTCCTCCAACACCATAACTCAAAAGCATCAATTTTTCTATTGTTGTTGTTGTTGTTGTCAGGGGCCATCGAGTTGGAACTGACTCATAGCGACCCCATGCACAGCAGAATGAAACAATGTCCGATCCTGGGCCAACCTCAATACCGCTGCCACACTTGAATCCATCAATGATACCACCTGGCCAATCCATCTCGTTGGGGGTCTTCCTCTTTTTCTCTGACCCTCCACCTTACCAAGCATGATATCCTTCTCCAGTGACTGTTCCCTCCTGACAATATGTCCAAAGTACGAGAGATGAAGTTTAGCCATCTTGGCCTCCAAGGAGTACTCTGGCTGCACTTCTTCCAAAACATATCTACTGGTTCTTTTGGCAGTCCATGGCACTTTTAGTACTCTCTTCCAACAACACAATTCAAAGGCATCAATTCTTCTACGATCTTCCTTATTCACCGTCCAGCTTTCACATCCATATGAGGTTATTGAAAATACCATGGCTTGGGTCAGGTACACCTTAGTCCTCAAGCTGACATCTTTGTTCTTTAACATTTTTAAAAGATCTTGTGCAGCAGACTTGCCCAATGCAATACGTCATTTGATTTCTTGCATGGTCACCAATCAGAGCATGTATTTGCACTGAATCTTAGTCTTCGAAGTGAGTTTACATTGAGGGGACCCGACCACTTGCCTTGATGTCTCCTGGGCAAGCAACTTGCTTGTTCTTGTAGTAACAGTCGGTCTTTTTTGTGTTCTTAATGACTTTTTGTTTTCTTCATGTATGATGCTTTTGATGTCATCCCACAACTCTTCTGGTGTTTGGTCTTTAGTGTTTAATGTATCCAATCTGTTCTTCAGATGATCTCTAAACACTGAAAACCTTATTAATAGCAGAGAAACACTGGCAGATATAGTGCCAGAAAATGAGCCCCTGAGGTTGGAAGGCACTTAAAATGTGACTGGGAAAGAGCTGCCTCCTCAAAGTAGAGTTGGTCGTGATGACGTGAATGACGTAAAGCCCATAGGAGAAAAGCCCACTGGACCTTGATTTGCTGATGGGACACAACTCAAATTGAAGAGAAACAGCTGTAAACATCCATTAAAAATGGGAACACGGAATGTATGAATTATGAATCTGGGAAAATTGGAAGTTGTCAAAAATAAAACGGAAAGTATAAACATCAATATCTTAGTTATTAGTGAGCTGAAATGGACACGTATTGGCCATTTTGAATCTTACAACCACATGGTTTACCATGTCATAAATGACAAATTGAAGAGGAATGGTGTTGCCTTCATTGTCAAAAAGACCATATCCAGATCAGTCATGAGGTACAAGAATGTCTGTGATAAGATAATATCCTTGCATCTACAGGGAAGCCCCATTAATACCACTATTATTCAAATTTATGCACCAACCACTAAAGCCAGTGAGGAAGAAATAGAAGAATAGTACCAACTTCTTCAATCTGAAATTGATCAAACACGCAATCAAAATGTATTGATCATTATTGGTGATTTGAATGCAAAGATTGGGAGCAAAGAGGAAGGATCAGTAGTTGGAAAATATGGCCTTGGTGATAGAAATTATGTTGGAGATCACATGATAGAATTCTGGAAAACCAATGATTTGTTCATTTCAAATATCTTCTTTAGACAGCATAAGAGATGACTATACACATGGACCTCACCAGATGGAATATGTAGAAATCAAATTGACTACATGTGTGGAAAGAGACAATGGAAAAGCTCCATATCATCAGTGAAAACAAGGCCAGGGACAGACTGTGGAACAGACCATCAATTACTCATATGCAAATTCAAACTGAAGCTGAAGAAACTGAAAACAAGTCCATGAAAGCCAAAATATGACCTTGACTCTCATGAACTTGTTTTGTTTTCAGCTGCAGCGTACACTTGCATATGAGCAATTAATGGTCTATTCCATAGTCAGCTCCTAGCCTTGTTTTGGATGATGATAATCAGCTTCTTCCTTTTCACTTTCCACCAATGTAGTTGATGTGGTTATCTTTGGGGAGCCATTGTTTTCCTTATCATAACATACGGTATACACATGATATAAGTAGCTTTGGTAATGTAGTGGATTATGACTTGGGCTGCTACCTGCAAGGTCAACAGTTCAAATATACCAGCCACTCCATGGGAGAATAATGAGGTTTTCTGCTCCAGTAAAGATTTACAGTCTCAGATACCTTATTCCAGGTCATTATGAGTAGGAACCGTCTCTACACCACACTACCACTACCACACACCTGACACAAATTAGTTAATAAAATATTATCAGTCTCAAACTCTAGTTTAATATAAATTTTTCCTTTCTAATCTGAATTTACTAGTTTCTATAATGAACTTCAAATTGCCAGCTATTCCTTGGAAACCCTATACAGTATTGTTGGGTCCAAACTGATTCCATGGCACTTAGCAACAATAATAAATTTGAATTAATCTAATGGGATAAAAGAGGAATTATAATTACTCAAAAAAATTCTTTTTAATGTTCTCATTGGCTAATATCTGTACCACAGAACTTAGATTATGACAGTTCCATATCTTTTTTCTAGATCTGACCTAAATATTTTATTATGAAGAACTCTGGTGTCCAAAAACAGAGTATTGTGAAGATTCATTACCTTTAGTACCTTTCTGTCTTCCACAATTTCATAATGAAAGTTGATCATACAAATTGGAAGTTAACACAACTCTAGATTCAGACCAGTGTCACTGTTGGTTTTAGTTACCGAGGTATCGATTCCAACTCATGGCAACTCATATGCGCAGAGTAGAGTGGCCCCAGGGGGTTTTTAAGACTGAGACCTTTCAGAAGCATATCACTAGGTCTGTCTTCTGAAGTACCTCTGAGTTTGTTCAAATCACCAACCTTTTGGACTTGCTGTTGTGGTGTGTTGCTGAGCTGGTTCCAGCTCATAACGACCTTGTGTAGGGTTTCTGAACATGGCAGCTAGGTTTGAATGGCCAACCTTGTGGTTAGTAGCTCAGTACTTATCCTGTATTAGAGCCACCAGGGACCATGGATTCAGACCAAACATGTTCAAATCGAGGTTCCACATTTATTAACTGTGTGGTGGCAGTGGTGGTGGTGGTGGTGGTTGTAGTGTGCCATGGAGTCGGTTCTGACTCATAACAACCCTGTACAGGGTTTCCAAGGCTGTAAATCTTTATGCGAGCCGAAAGCCTCATCTTTCTCCCACAGAACTACTGGTAGTTTCAAACTGCTGACCTTGAGGTTAGCAGCCCTACTCGTAACTGCTACACTACCAGAGCTCCTTATTAACTGTGTGTTGTTGTTGTTAAGTGCGATCCAGTAGATTCAGACCCATAGTGACACTGTATAGGGTTTCCAAAGAGCAGCTAGTTGGTGAGCTTGAACCACCAACCTTACAGTTCAAACAGCTTTGCAGTCTGGCATATTAACCCACAGCATAGCGTTAGGTAGTTTGGCTTAGTCACATAGTTAACACATAGTGGAGCTTCTGTATGAGTTTACCTTGAAGCCTTCATATTATCTAAATTGAATAAAGGATCAAGTTAAAATTTCCTTAACAAATCTTTCCTACGTTATTTCTAAAAGGACTATTTTATAAATATGATCGTCATTTAGAAAACATCTTTTTACTTCAATATAAAAGGTTCAATTTCACATCTAAGACCTTCAATACAGGTATTTCAGTTGTGTTTGGTTTATCTTCTTCATCTTTATTCCTTATATTATGGAAATATCTGTCTTTTACCTACCCAACCTCGAAGATAAAATCAGTATAGTAGAATTCACGTAAAGGATGCCACCAAGCCCAAACCCCATTAACTACATGCAGCAAAACCTTCTCTTAGACAGACTGTGGAAAATTAGAAAAAATATGGCTATGAATAAATACAAATTTTTCAGAACACTAATGCATGCAATCAAATGAGTTACATGAAATGTTTCATCCTTTAATGAAGTATTGAGTTTAAACGCCGGAGAAAAATGATTTTGAGAAATATCACCTATGCCTAAGACAGGTTATTAAATTTCACTTTTCCAGTTGCATCAAGCAATCAGTCATCTTTATTTCAATGATGGTTATTTTTAAATAAATTATATTGGTTGTACTCTGATCTGCTTTCCCCTGAAACAGAAATTTAAGATTTTTCCCTTTCCTTTCCTTCTCACACCTGCTTTCTTTGCATTATCTAATGTAGATTGAGATATCTTAAAAGATTAAGCCAAAAGAGGAGGCAAAAAAAATATCTGTGGTGACACTTCAAATTTTAGAGGACAATTTTTCCCCCTTTTTCACATAGGAGATAACCAGGAGCTATTAATTGATTATGTGATAGAAAACTATCCACATAGGTCTAATTTGCTCCTATTAAGTAGTCTCAGTAATAATTTAAGATGAAAAGTCCATTTAGTCTTTCATTTAAAGTGTAATTGATTAGGTTTCTATCTTTTTTAATATCAGTTATGCATCTTACTTTCTGGAGCACTCAAAATAGCTTAATAATTCTCTGCGAACTGAGTTGCCAAAGCTGAGCCAGAATTTTGATGTTTCCATTAATAAAAGATATATGCCTGCAGGAGGTACAGATTTGTGATCTCAAGACCCGGAGTTTAGGGGCAAAGGGAAAATGGCTCACGTCGGTACAATGATTAAATGTATGTTCAGAGACAGGAGTTCCAAAGTGTCTACACAGATCTAACAAGACCTATTTGGACCTGGGGCTTGCCCCTGCAGGGTGTTTTTGATAGCTTTATCTGTGTCAGACACCAGGGCGCTCTCCATTCCCTCTCCTCAATATGCCATGGTAGCTTCAGAGCTGAAAATAGTGATGCAAGGGGCCATGGGAAGAGAAACCCTGAAGGTCTGGGACCATTTCACCAGGCCACACATGACCTGACCGACATGCAATGTCTGAACACAAAAAGACTAAAACATATCCAAATGCAAATGACAGCCAAGCCTAAAAATAGAATCTACAAATAGTAAAGAACTAAAGCTGCTCCTAAGAAAAATAGATGTAAACATATTTAAGAACTGAATGTTAGTCCTATGTTTATGTCTGCTGGATAGGGTAAGGTGAGAGGTGGCCAAGAACATGTAGACTTGAATATGTATTAATCAAAGTCTGGAAATCATTGCAGCTCCGTGAACAGAGAGTCGTTGAAATGAACATGTCAATTAATACAATCAAGTGTTCAAAAATTTCCATCAATAAATTTTACTCTCCCTTTTCTGTGTATAAGACCCTAGACTAGCTATTATAACAAAGAATTGGTTGAGCACTGAGTCTATTTTCTATCTTTTGCCAATTAAATTGGCTTTCTAGTTTTTTCTTATAAAGCCACATGATAACTGTAAATATCCACACAAAAAAATTGTACTAGAAATAAAATTACTATCTAGAAATGACCATAATTGACATTGTGATATATGTTTATTTTGATTTATATGCTGTTGTTAAGCGCCATTGAATGAGTTCTGACTTATCACAACCCAGTATATAGTTTCCGAGGAGAGTTTGAACCACTGACACTGTGATTAGCAGTCCAGGGCTTATCCTATAATGCCACATCAGTATCATTCATATATATATAATATAT
>NW_006408682.1:2701202-2734731 GCF_000296735.1 Chrysochloris asiatica
TAATGGTGGTGTGCTGTGGAGTTGGTTCTGAGTCAATTGAGGCCCTGCATAGGGTTTCTGAGGCTGCAAATCTTGATAGGAGCAAAAAGCCTCACCTTTCTCCTACAGAATGGCTGGTAGTTTCAGACTGCTGATCTTGAGGTTAGCAACCCAACTCATAGGCACTAAAAGAAATATCTAGTTTCATATAAAAACAGGATCATGGTAAGCACTCATTTTAAAATTTGTTTCTTAATCTATATCCATTGACATATTTTTATTCTATCCTATAGTATGAGTATTTAATAGGTCATATATGAATTGTGAGTTCTGGTGTGTCATTGTGGGTTAATGCGCCAGACTGTGAAGCCGTTTGAACCGCAAGGTTGGCAGTTCAAGCTCATCAGTCACTCCTTGGGAACCCTATGCAGGGTCGCTATAAGTCAGAACCAACTTGACGGCACTTAACAACAACAACACATGAATTAAGATAATTTGCTTACCAAATTTCTACTACTGAGCATGTAAATCATTTATAATTACTCTACTTGTCAGTAAACACACACACACACATACGAAAAAACTTTTTTGCTCCTGGTTTAGATAAAACATTTTATCATGCGATTGTTTCTAATTTACCATGGAGTTGACATTTTTTATTTTATTTACAGAAATGGATGCTGAATTATATTAAATGTGTTATATCGGTTTTTGTTTGTTTGTTTTCAGTAATTTGTTTGAATGGTCACATATTGTCTTCCTTTATCTCTCTGAAGTGATAAATCCAGTCCTAAGCTTAACAAGTGTCAGTATGTGCCTCCCATTTCTGGTCTGTTGTAAATTGTATTAAGTATAATCTCTAATTAAAGCAATATTTAATACATAAAAATGTACATTATATACTTATAAGTTATATAGCACAACCTCAAAAGAACTGTCAAGAAATCTCCACTAAGTTGAACAAGCGAATTTCTAATATCTTACATCTACTTGTGTACACCTCCCCTATATCATTCAGTGACAATTCCACATCAAATTAACCGCTGTCCAGAACTTCATCATGTATTATTCTACAAGCAAACTGTCAGATTGAAATGTTGTTGCTGCTGCTGTCCACATAACAACTCTGTTTGGGCTTCTGAGGAGCAGCTGGTGAGTTTGAACTGCCAACCTTCTGGTTCAAACTGATCTTGCAGTCCAGTGCTTTATCCTATAGCACCACACGTGTTGTTGTTGTTGTTAAGTATCATCAAGTCAGTCCCAACTATTAGCAACCCTGTATAGGGTTTGCAAGGAGCATCTAGTGGTGTTGAACTGCTGGCCTTGTGGTTCAAAGTCTAGTGCTTATCCTACAGTACTACACCAGGAGTTTAAAACATTCAGTAATGTTTTGTCTGTATGCATGCCTATATTTTCTTTTCGGTGCTATATTTGTATGCGTTGGAAAATCACACCTCAGGAAGTAAACATCCTTTCAAGATGATTCTAATATTGAAGGCTTCATCAGTTCCTTGAAGGCTTAGTAGAATTTGCTTTTAAACTAAGGGTCTGGAGCCAGGACTTTTACAACCTTTCTATGGACTTTGTTTTGAACTTTCATTTTACTTTTGCTTTTATGGATGCATACTTCATATATGGAGTCCTGGTGTGGAACTGTGGACTCCTGGTGCAGCACTGTAGGATAAGCACTGAACTGTGAACCACAAGGTCAGCAGTTCAAAACCACCAGATGTTCCTTGGAAACCCAATACAGGTTTCTATGAGTTGGAACTCATTCAGTGGCACTTAATAACAAGAACAAGTGTGATACTGTAGGATACAGCACTGGACCACAAGGTCGGTTTGAACCAAAGGTTAGCAGTTCAAACTTAACCAGCTGCTCCACAGAAGCCCTGTACAGAGTTGGTATGAGTCAAAAAGAACTCAACAGCATGTAATAAGACAACCACACTTCAAACATATACCGACATACGTTAATGCAAACATAAATTAGACTGGATATCAATTTCATATTTGCCTTTCAATATTCACTCCGTTTTCTGGTTAGATTTTCAGACTCTGGATTTTAGTGATGAATTCTACTGTAGTTTCCACTTTAATTAATGAATATCTGTTGTATGAAAGTAAAGAGCTCTGGTAGCATAGTGGTTACAAATCAGGTTGCAAACGTTAAAGTCAGCAGTTCGAAACTACCAGCTGCTCCGTGGGAGAAAGATGAGGCTTTCTGCTCCCATAAAGATTTACAGCCTCAGAAACTCTGTACAGGGTTGCTATGAGTTGGTTCCGATTCCATAGCACATAACCACCACCATTGTATGAAAGTAAATTGAAAAGTACTGCTTTGAGAGTTCTAGTTCATATGTGCATGGGTTTATTCCAAACCAAGCATGTTGAAGCATAAGTCTGTGATCATTGGATGGCTACAGACAAGCTCTCTCCTTAGACCCAATCAAAACAGTGATTTTTTTTTTTTTTTTTTTTGACCCAATCAAAACAGATCCAAGAGGATCGGCTGGGCCAGTTAAATTAAAAGGCTATGGTGACTGTGCTTTGAGATTCCAAAACAGTCATCTTGATACATTATCTCAAAGGATCCAATACGATCATGGGGCTTTTAAGGAAAAAGATAGGAAAAAATTGAAATCTATGTTAATGTTAAGTTATGCCAAGTTTTGTTTTTTTTCTTCTCATCATGACATTGCAGTTAATCATTTTTCAACGATAGCAAGGACTGTCCTAGAAGAATTTCATTGGGAAACCATACCCATTCACCTTACAGCCCTGATCTTGTCCCTTGAAACTTTTTTGTTCCCCAAATCAAACATTTCAAAGGCAAACAAATTGAGTCTCTCAGGTACTGTTCTTTTAATGCTGTGAAAATTGAAGACTTATGTAAATTGGTCTGTATTGCGGTGGCTTGCATGTTGAAGTGATTCTGGAAGCCATGCACTGGTATTTTAAATACCAAAAGGGACTTCCATGGTGGACACGTTTCAGCTGAGCTTCTAGACTAAGACAGACTAAAAAGCAGAAGCAACAGATTATTTCTGAATATTTAGTCACTGAAAACATTATAAATAGCAGTGAAGTACTATCAGGAGCCACCAGAATATTGAATATTGAAACATGATAAAGAGCACCTGAATATTGTCAGATAAAGTGTTAGAAGATGAGCACCTCAGGTTGGAAGGCACACAAAATATCATTGGGGAAGAGATGCTTCCTCAAAGTGAAGGTGACCATGATGATGCAAATGGAGTAAAGCCTTGAGGCCTTTATTTGCTGATGGGGCACAACTCAAAATGAGGAGAAATATGTGTAACATCCATTAATAATTGGAACATGGATCGTATGAAGTATGAATCTAGAAAACATTAGAAACTGTCAAAAATAGAATGCATAGAGCTCAATATCCAAGGCAATGTTGCTGTTGATAGGTGCTGTCAAGTCAGCAATGACTCACAGTGACCTTATGAATAACAGAACGAATACTACATGGTCCCATGCCAACCTCACACTCCTTGCTAAGCCTGAGCCCACTGCTGCCACCGCTGTACCAATCTATCTCGTTAGGGGTGTCCCTCTTTTTCTTACATCCTCCACTTTACCAAACATGATATCTTGCTCCAGGGACTGGTTCCTCCTGATATGTCTGAAGTATGAGAGATGGAGTCTGGCCATCCTGGCTGTACTCCTTCCAGCGCAGATCAGTAGTCCATGTTATTTTAAATATTATCTTCCAACACTAGAACTCAAATGTATCAATTCTTCTACAGTCTTCCTTATTTTCTGTCCAATTGTCACATATATACGAGGTTATTAAAAACACCAAGGTTTGGATCAAGTCCACCTTAGTCCTCAAACTAACATCTTTGCTTTTCAACACTTTAAAGAGGTCTTGGGTAGCAGGTTTGCTTAATGCAATACATTTGATTTCTTGACTGCTGCTTCCATGAGTGATGATGATTGATCTGAAAAAAATTAAGTCTTTGAAAACTTCAATTTCTCTCCATTTATAAGGATTTGTTTACTGGTCCAGGGGTGAGGATTTTTGTTTTCTTTACATTGAGATGCAACTCAATGAGAGGGACTGAGAGCTGGAGGACAGGAGGCAGACTTGCAAATGATGCCCTTTGGTGATGTAAATTATTATATATGCCTGAGTGTTTTTAAAAAAGAGGTAAAATGAAAAGTGAGAAATACTGTTAACTGATGGTACATAGAGGAGATTACAATCATTGTAATGAAACAAGATGTATGATTTGTTGAATGTAAAACTGATGATCTGCCCTGTAAATTTTCACTCAGTTCACAATAAAAAACATTTAAAAACAATTTATGAATTGTTTTTTCTATTAATTTTAATGTGTTTGTTTTTTTAAAAAGTAGAATTAAATATTCTACTTATATATTTTTAGTAACTGTTGTGTTTTATTTCAGTCTTTTTATGTTATATTTTTCTTCATTAAGAGGTCTTTTTATTCTTGCACTCATTAAGTGATTCCAAAATATTTATTAAATGCCTATGTGTCGGTGTAAGGAGTCCTGGTAACATATTGACTTATTCATTGGGCTGCTACCAGCAAGGTCAGCAGTTCAAGTTTACCAAGCACTCTGTGGTAGAAAGATGAGGTTTCTCCTCCTGTAAAGATTTACAGCCTCAGAAACCATATGCAGGGTCACTATTAGAAATTACTTCAAGGCACACAGCCACCACCACTATGTGCCTGTATACTATTCACCAATCTTTATGTCCTATCAATTTTTCATCCCCTAATTATTCAATGGAGTCCTAGTGTGCCGCTGTGGGTTAATGCGTCAGACTGCAAAGTCGTTTGAACTGCAAGGTGAGTGGTTCAAGCTCACCAGCTGCTCCTTGGAGACACTATAAGGGTTACTAAGGGTCAGAATTGACCTGATGGCACTTAACAACAACAACAATTATTCAATAAATAGCAACTAAAAGTTTAGTGATTTGAACAAGCCTAGAAACTCCTTAGGAGAAACGTTTGCTAAACTGCCTCCATAAAGATCGTTGTTGTTCTTAAGTGCCAGAGCGACCCTATATAGGGTTTCCAAGGAGCAACTGGTGAGCTTGAACTGTCAATCTTGTGGTTCAAACCGACTTTGCAATCCAGCTCATTAACCCACAGCACTACACCAGGACTCCACCCTAGAAAATTCTATGGAACAGTCCTACTTTGTCACGTGGAGTTGCTATGAGTTGAGATCTACTCAACAGCACCTAACAATAATGATAGTGATAATTTGACTATAATAATAATAATCCAATATGTATTAAATGCATAATCCTAAAGTTTTGCATCTTTCAAGTGTTGAAGAACAATGACGTCAGTTTGAGAACTAGGTCTGCCTGACCCAAGGCATGCAATATTCAATAACCTCATATGCATGCAAAAGTTGGACAGTGAATAAGGTAGACCGTAGAAGAATTGATGCATTTGAGTTATGGTGTTGGAGGAGAATACTGAAAGTGCCATGGGCTGCCAAAAGAACCAACAGATCTGTGGAAGAAGTGTGGCCAGAGTGCTCCTTGGAGGCCAGGGTGGCCAGACTTCATCTCTCATACTTCAGACATGTTGTCAGGAGGGACCAGTCACTGGAAAAGAATATCATGTTTGGTAAAGTGGAGGGTCAGAGAGATGAGGAAGACCCCTAATGAGATGGAATGGCACAGTGGCAGCAGCAGTGGACTCCGGCGTAGCAACAATTATGAGGTTGGCCCAGGACTGGACAGTGTTTAGTTCTGTTGTGCGTAGGGTCACTATGAGTTGGTACCAACTCGATGACACCTAACAACAACAAGATTTTGCATTTGTTAACACACTTAATTCCTGTGTGGTTAGTACTATTTTTTTTATCCATTTTAAAAAAGAGATAAGGGGTGCACAGAAATATTTAGTGCTTCCCCAGCATGCATAAGTGGCCAGACAGCATGACTCCAGATGCTTTGATTTGAAACTTATATTTTCTGTTTTTATTCCACTGTTTATTTAATTCTTTCAACTTAATTGAACTTCAATTTGACAATATAAGCAAGGAAACAGAATGTATGTTTATTTTCTTATCATTTCCATAGTTCTCTTTTTTTCTTCTTTGAGTATTGAGAGTTTGGAGTCAACTCTCTCGAAAGACTCTAATAATCTATGCCTTGGCTCTGCTCCTACAGGCCTGAACCAAAATAAATATTATTGAATAATGTGCACATGAATAGCCATCAGATTTATTTATTTAGTTTGCTCAAATATCCAATTTATTACTCAACACCTCTTTTAGTTCTGAGTTCCTTAATTGTTTTTTCATCTCCTATTACTCTTTCATAGTTTCAGGTTGCTCCATTTTGTTATAGTTAAAAACTATCATTTGAATCTCAGTATTTCTTTTATTACTCCAAGTAACTGTTTTTGCTTTGCTTTGACAGGCCTCACTCTTTAGAACTCTTTTATTCAATTCAAAAAGAGCTGCTGTTCTTTTATCAGGTAAACACAATGTTGTTCTACTTCTATCTAAGTGACCTTCAGTAGTGTAGTGGCTATGAGTTGGACTACTAATCTCACGGTCAGCAATTTGAGACTACCAGCCGTTCCATGGGAGAATGATGAGGCTTTCTGCTCCAGTAAAGATTTACCACCTCAGAAACCCTAAGCAATGTCGCTATGAGTTGGAACCAACACCATGGCCCACCACCACCACTACCGCCACTTCTATCTGAGAGCTATTACATATAGAAATGGGGGTCAGGCATCTATATTTTTACTAAGATACAGGGTGTTAAAGGCATACAACAAAGTTTAGAATAATTGCTTTGTAATAAATATAAAATGTTAGCAGGATATAAAAATTCAAAACATATCTATGATTTATCCTAATAGAATAGTAAGTTGAGGAAGAATACATCTTCAGTTCTTCAGAAACAAAACCATTCTTGGGTTTGTTTCTGAAACCTGCAGCATGTAAATACTAAATTTCCTCATCCTTAAAGTTTCTGTAACTTTAGGTTCATAAAATCAGGACCATTTGACAAAAGCAATAAACTGAAGTGAACTTTACTTTTAAAAACTTGACATTTGGGGAGGATAGAAATAGTATCTACCATAAATTACAATGTGTAACTAAAATCTGAAAGTTGAATTAATTCAATTCTAGCGTGATTCTAGTAGATATGGTAAGTACTTAGCTTAATAAATGTGATTAACAACATTTTTCTTTTGCAACATGAGAAAACTGTATTGGCTTCAAGTAGTCAGTGACCCAACACAACACACATGCTAGATATAACATGAAACTTCATGCAGTTCAAGGAGTAAAGTCTTAGTTTAACTAGCTTAGATGCTTTGTATATTAACCGACATTTGACTACTTTAACGATATTGATTATTCAGTTTTGTCTCCACATGACATAAGTAAAGTGAATACAAAACCCATTTTCCTCTAAAACCTGGTAGACTGTTTTTTTGCTTTCAGTTTCTATTTTGAATTATATGCGTTTACATGGGAGAACATCAGTTTTACATTGGTCCTATCGTACTTCGTTTCATTGCAATGATTACAATCCCCTCCATGCATCATCAAATAACCAAAGGGTATACCCCACAGGCCCACCCCTCTGGCCATCAGCACACAGCCCCTCTCCCACCCTGAGTCCAGTGTCCCCAGCTGCTCCATCTGTCCATATCGGTGTCACTGCCTCTCTGGGTATGGTCCCACTCTCCACTCTTCTCACTTGATGGTCCCAGGGACCTCTGCTTCTGGGCTACAAAATCAATCACTCCCCACCTTTTGTCAAAAAACATCTATCTCTACATGTCCGACCCTCATAGTCAGTCCTGATGGCAATTATTCACTATTGTACCACAAAAGTCTTATCCCCAGTTCCTTTCGCCAGCCCTGTCCCAACAGATTGGAAATCAATCTGGACTGTTGTGTTTTAAGAAATACATTCTTTCTAGTATGGAAGTAACATGGACAAACAATGCAGATGATCATGAAGAGAAAAATGTGTTCTTACCTGTGATACATGGGAGCATGAGGCAATTCAGGGGTCACAAATGACATATCATGATTGAGGAATGAATATCTTTATGATTATGCCGATAAACATCACCACCATTTAAGTATGTGAATTAATTTTTAGAAATAGTTATTTGTTCAGCTACTTCTTGAGTTCTTGCTATGTATCTCATACTAGTCTAGATGCCAAGTGTTCAAGAATTCTTGAGTTGGGTTCTGACCAACTCTGCTATAGAGTTGGATTCTGACCCATAGCGACCCTGTATAGAGTTTCCAAGGAACAGCTGGAGAATTTGAACCACAGGCCTTCTAGCTCAAGCTGACTTTGCAGTTCAGCACATTAACCAACAGCACCACATCAGGACCCCAGGTAATGGTTTAGATGAGGGTAAGTGAAAGAGGTGATAATAATTGGTGTAGTTCAGCTAAACTGTGAAGGTATCACCTGTATACCCTGAAGAGGATTTTAAGCAGTCAAAGATGAGTATCAATCTAAGAAGTTAGCTGAACAATTGGGTAAATTGTGGTACCACTTCCTAAAAGAGGGAAGACCAGATAAAAAGCAAACTGTGAAGACGAGAATCTAGAAGTCTGTTTTGGACAAGTTAGAGAGGTTATTTAATTAAATTAGTTAAGTTGGAGAGGATAGATTAATCATCCAAGAAGAGCTATCTACATTTGTATATGTGTTTAAAACAGGGAATACCAGCATATTAAATTTGGGAAAAAATTAGAGACATAAGCACTCTTCCCAGAAATTCAATGGCATAGTACCTGATTTAAAACCATGCCCACTTCTCTGCAGACCTCTGGAGGTCTCTTTCAGAAAGTAGCAATCTACTCTCTCTAGAGAATGTGGCTATCGTTAGAACATACATATGTAGGCAAATAAAGGAGATAAAATAGAGTGAGGGGTGGCTTTTTTTTCTGTAAGGTAACAGAAAAACATTTTAGACTTTGAGGGTCATAAGCTCTCTGTATCAACTATCCAAAACTGCTGTTCTATCAGGAAAGAAGCCACAGAAAATGCATAAATAAATAAATGTGACTGGGTTCCAATAAGTAGCAGTGGTGGCATACTGTGGAGTTAGTTCTGACCAAGACTGGAAATCTCTACGGGAGCAGAACGCCTCCTCTTTCTCCTGTGGAACAGCTGGTAGTTTCAAACTGCTGACTTGTAACCACTATGCTACCAGAGCTCCTTGGGTTTTAATAAGGGTTTATTATTATTTTTTTTTAAAGGTGATGGGCCATATTAGAACATAGACCTAGTTTTCAGGCTGCTATAATAGCTCTGGTAGCGTAGTGGTTACGAATCGGGCTGTGAACCTTAAGGTCAGCGGTTTGAAACTACCAGCGGCTCTGCGGGAGAAAGATGAGGCTTTCTACTCCCGTAAAGATTTACACCCTCGGAAACCCTGTACAGGGTCGCTATGGGTCGGAACCGACTCGACGGCACTTAACAACAACAACAAATAATAGTCTTATTCTTTTAAGCCCTTTATAGTCTAAACTGAAAACCAGCCTATACAGTAATAATCATAACGGTGTCATTATTTCTATTTTTTATTCTATCTTATTGGGAACTCTTAAAAACCAGGATAGCTAATGATTTTAAGTCATGAGTTTCTACTAAATATTTGGAAACAGTTTTATCTATTCACACTGAACCAATCCTGCATAAATTAAAGTTGGAAAGTCGAGATGAATTGGTTTTGTTTTGTTTTTTTTCTTGAACCAATTTCGTTGCTATTGTTAAATACCACAGAGTCAGTTCTGACTCAGAGAGACCCAGTATAGGATTTAGGAGAAGCAACTGGTGGGTTTGATCTTTTGGATAGCAATACAGTGCTTATCTAACAGCACCATACCAAAGTTCCTGGCTCTCATTAAAATAAGGATAATCTTAACAACAGAGTGTTATATTGGTTTGTCTGAACAAAGCCAGATAAATGCACCAAGGATGCTACAAAAATATTTAATCACTTACACACTGACCTTTACATAATACCCTGGTACACAAAAGGAGGCATACATAGCCTAAAACCACAATCTCCTCAACCACTTTGATACACTTAGTTTGTATACACCAAGAAAATACTAAGGTCCGATCTGATTTTTTTTCAACTCACAAAAAAGTACATTTATTCAGTCTCACCCCTTCCCGACTCAATTAAATGTATATCATTTTATCATCATTTCACATGAGTTTTAGAAGTTCCATATTAGCCAGCATATTTTCTCCAAGTAGACAAAGACTGTGATTCTTTTCAAATAATAGGTTAAGCACCCTCTTCTGGGGTTGATAGTGAGTGAGCAGGCAGGGAAATGTCCTCTCGCTCCAAGAAGCGAAAAGCATTGAGTACACATTATATAAGTAATTATTCCCTTGCTGTAGAGTGTGCAGAGAGAAAAGTAAGAAGGCCAAACAATGACTAAAAAGGGATTTGCTGCTTCAATGACCCTGTTAGATACCTGTTAAGACCTTTTGCTTCCTCTACCATTTCCAACTCAATCTCGGCAAAAAGAAAAATCTAAAGAAACGGTGGGAATTACGTTAGAACTGGGCATTTTCTTCTTCAATGTCACTGTAGCTCTTATTCCCTGGCAGCTTAATTGTAACTAATTAGAATCTAGTTAGATACAGAGACAGCATTAAAGTCCTCTGCTTATTATTATTTTTTTTTTTTCCTTCCTTAATGGTCACATTTTACACTTGTATCTGTAGAAGGCAGGGGGAAGTTTCGGTTCTCTAAGCACTTTTCAAGTTTAGTTGATTTGTTTATTTTTGCTTTCCATAAAAATGTGCTGGGATTTTGACATTAAGCTGGGGCGTATGTGAAGCAGTCTCAGCGTTCTCTGCCAGGTTAAACACTGAATCCACTCAAGGCAGGATAAAGCCCATCTACTGCCCTGGTATCTCTAATTGCAGGATCGCCAGAGGGTATCCATTTGGTTTATAATTAGTTCATTTCTCTCTCATCCCCTGCAAGTGTGTATAATTATAAATTAATTTAAAATCCCACTGTGAGGAAAGAAATTCACTGTAATATAAAAGGAAAGACAAAAGCTGCAGGAAGTATGTCTTTAGACACAAGTTTTGGTGTTTCCTTCAAAATTGTTGCTCAAAAATAGTTTTTCATTTGACTAGTTCACTTTCCTAGCTAGACGCTTTGACTGGATGTTTAAAACTGAGATCACTTCGAGTTATATCTCAGACTTAACGTTCTGATGTTTTCTTTGGAATTTACATTCTAAGATCAAAACTCTTCTTTGAGGAATAAAACCTATAGCGAACCCTACCTTTGACATATGCGAAGAGGTGTGGTTCCGTGCAGGTCTTGACAAGACGGTTTGGTATGTTGACGTTTATGTTCTCCATAGGTGTCACACTTTAGCTCTTTTAACACTTGCACCACTGTTTTCAAAACACAAATGTTATGTGTTATAATAAGTGAGATAAAACGTTAAAAAAAAAAAAAAAAATCCCTGGCTCACTGTATGCACTGTAGTGGTTGTTTTTAAAATCTGTTTGGCTGAGATGCTGTTCTATTTTACTTATGTTATCCAAAAATCAAGGTTAAATGCATTGCCTTGCACATTTTCAGAGAGAAGATACAGGTACAAACTTGCATGTCTGACAACAGGATAACCTCAACCAAGCTTTTGAGGCAGTGTTTTGACTTGCTGGACTTCCTGTTTCTGTCAGGGAATCAATCTCTTTTGTGATCTTGCTGAAAGTGTACCAGGTGTTGACTTAACTAAGATAGCGAACATAAAGCCCCTAAACTACATGTATAGACTATTTAACTTTCTCAACACTAAGAAATCAGACAGCTAGCGTCAGTTCATTATTGTTGTTGTTAAGTGCCGTCAAGTCAGTTACAACTCATAACAACACTATATAGAGTTCTGGAGGTTATACTTTTGTAGGAGCAGAAAAGCCTCATCCTTTTCTTGTGAGGTGGCTGGTGGGTTCAAACTGCAGAGCTTGTGGTTCACAGTCCACGACCTATTCTACAGAGTCACTGCGCCTCCCAGTTCAGTAGATCCCTATAGAAATGTGCAATGTGAAACCTTTGTAATATTATTATTACTTCTTGAGTGTGCTGTTCAAAATCACAAAATATTGCACTGGGGAAATAAGAATAGCATGTGAACAGTCCAATGGTACACTCTTTTACTGATCTAAGAACCTGAGAGGGCAGGGAAGCATTGATTCATTTTATGAAAGAGCCCATCAGCTACGTAATGGACTGGATTTACCAATATCTTCTTACATCTACCACCAATATTGTGAAAATACCAATGCTACTCAAAATGATTTACAGATATAATATGATTCTGATCTAGATTCAAATATGATCTCTTTAATGAGATAGAAAAACTAATCACAAATTTTATTTGGAAAGAAAAGACTCTTGATAAATAAAACACTACTAAAGAAGAAAAACAAAGTAGGAGGCTTCACTGTCAAAACTTGCTAACACAGACAAAGTAGTCAAAACAGCCTGGTACTGATATAGTGACAGACACGCAGACCAATGGAGCAGAATGGACAACCTGGACAAAAGTCCATCCGCCTGTGGATTGGTCATTTATGACAATGGGCACAAACTCATTAAATGGGGACCAGACAGTCTCTTTAACAAATGGTGCTGGAAAAACTGAATATCCATTTTCAGAAAAATGAAACAGGACACCTACCACACACAGAAAAAAAAAAAAAAAATCACATTCAAGATGGATCAAAGATCCAAATGTAAAATCTAAAACGATAAAAACCAACAATGAAACAATAGCGACAAACTTTGGAGTCCTAGTATATGGCATAAACACACTATCAAATGTATCTGAAGAGACATATACAGCAGAAGATAAACTACATGACTAGGATCACCTAAAAATTAGACTCATATGCATCAAAAGATTTCACCAAAAAAGTAAAGAGAAAACCCACAGTATGGGAAAAAACTGGGATCGATGGCACATCGGATCACAGAATAATCTCTAAAATGTATAGAAAACTTCAGCATCTCAACAACAACAAAAACACAAATAATCCAATTAAAAACTAGAGAACATGAACAGACATTTAGACAGCCAACAAACTTAGGAAGAAATGCTTGTAATCATTAGCTATTGTTGTTGAGTACCATCGAGTCGGTTCTGACCAATAGTGACCCTGAATAGGTTTCTGAGGCTGTAAATCTCTACTGGAACAGAAAAATCTCAGCTTTATCCATGGAACAGCTGAAGGATCCCAAACGGTGACCTTGTGGTTAGTAGGCCAATGCATAACCCATTGTACCACCAGCACCCCTTTGTTAGCCATTGTTGTCATTGTTAGTAAGTACCTTGGAGTCAGTTCTGACTCATAACAACCCTCCCTGTATAGGATTTCCAAGTCGCAGCTGGTGAATTTGAATTGCTGACCTTGCAGTTCAAACCAACCTTGCAATCCAGTATTTTATCCCACAGTGCTACCCAGGACTCAGAGAGAGGGAAATCAAAACAATAATGAGATATCATCTCATCCCAACATGACTAGCAAAGTTAACAAACACAGAAAACAACATATACTAATGAGGTGAGGAGCGATTGGAACCCTCATAAACTGCTGATGGTAATGGAAAATGGTGAAACCATTATAGAAAAGAGTATGGCATACTCTTAAAAAGTTGGAAATAAAAATACCATATGATCCATTAATCCCACTTCTTGGTATATATCCTAGAGTAATAAGAGCTGAAACATGAATAGATATAACCACACCCACGCTCATTGAAGCACTATTTACAATCACGGAAAGATGGAAACAACCTAAATGTCCATCAATGGAAAAATAGATAAACTATGGTAAACATACACAACAGAATAACAGGAAAACTTAAATAATAAAGGTTAATCACTTCATAACATAGATGAGCCTGGAGGACATTATGCTGAGTGAAATCAGTGAGTCACAGAAAGACAAATATTGTATGAAACCATGATTATAAAAGCCAAGAAAAGGTTGTCACTGTAAAAGAAACATTCTTTGAGGGTTACCAGAGGTGGGCAGGAAAAGGACTGTAAATTACAAATGAGTGCATTGTTGTTGTTGTTTTAGGTGCTGTCAAGTTGGTTCTGACCCATAACTACCCTGTATAGGGTTTCCTAGCAGTGTTTGGTAAGCTTGAACCACCGACCTTGTGGTTCAAACCGACTGCAGTCCAGCGCATTAGCCCACAGTGCCACGCCAGAACTCCAAGGCACATGTTAATGTGGCTGAATGGAAACATACAATAAGAGGAAGGTTAGCAAAAAATGATGGAAGTAGGGAGGCCACAGGGAGGAGTGAAAGAATTAAAGGCAACAGAGGTAAATACTGTTATATACACAATCCTGCAATAACTGAATAAGTGAATGTGGACTCCTGGTGCTGACCGCAAATCACAAGATCAGCAGTTCCAATCCATCAGTTGCTCCTGAGAAATGCTATCAGAGTCATTATGAGTTGGAATGAACTTGACAGTACTTAACAACAACAACAACATAAGTGACTGGATAGATACACAGGCTGAACAGGTGTGCATGGGAGAGTGGGATTATATGGGTTTGATGGAGAATATTCCTACATGTATATTTGCCTATGCTACAAATATATCCATGAATGTGGCAGAGCATATAGGGGGCAAGGTCATGAAGATGTATTTATTAGACATAAACACCTTGAGGGATTAGGTAATTGGGCCTGGGGGCTCAGTATCATAGTATCTGAGTACACCAAGGTTAACTGGCATAACATAGTCCACAAAGACACTTTTCATCTTACTTTGGACTCCTGGTGTGGCACTGTAGGATCAGCACTGGACTACAAACCAGAAGATCAGAAGACCAGATCTACCAGCTGTTCCTCAGAAACAGGAATAGGGTTGCTGTGAGTCAGCCATCTAAGGTACAGTTGTTGGTCTTTCCTCATCAGGAGCAAAGAGGAGTAAGAAAAATTGAAGATATATAGAAAAAACTACTGGAATGAACTAATGAACTACACAAACATCATAGCTTCCAGGACCTTGAGATAGAAGAACTAGATGATGCCCAGCTACTACTATCAACTGCTCTGGAAGGGATCACAACAGGAGGTCCTGGAAGGACAGAGAGAAAAATGGGAACAAAACTCAGTATCATAAAAAAGACCAGACTTATCAGTTTGATAAAGATTCGTGCAATCTTGAGACTATAGCCCTTAGCCAACCTTCAGGTCTGGACTGAAGTTACTCAATTTTCAACCAAACAATAGACAGGTCTATAAGGGGAGTTAACATTAGAGAGATACACACTCCTTAGAATAATATATCATGTGAGATCAAAAGGGCAGCATTTATACAACGAGAGTTCAAAAAGGTTAGGAAAGAAGAAAGATTGGAAACAGGAAACTGTAGAAGGAAGGGGATAAGTGGTGTTCTGCTGAGAAAGGGAGGTGGCAATCAATGATATGAAACAAATTGTGTATGAAATGTTGAATGCAAATACTTTAGTTCTATAAACTTCACCCGATTAACAATAAAAACTTTTAGAAATTAGATGAAATGATATCTCAGTCCACAGAATCCCAAAAGGTATATCAAAATAACAAGGAATTCCATCGTTAAAAGCTGTAGAATCTACTTCTGATCAGCTAAATGTATTTCTTAGTTTATCTTTATTTGGCAAGCAAATAAAAGTAAAAAATGGAATACTGTTGAAATCACCCCTGTCATCAAAACCTTTTAAACTATCAGCAAGATAGTCTTGCATGAAAATATTTTGATAAAGAAAATGTTAGCCTAGCCAAAGAAAAATATTCATAAAATACCAAATTCTGAAAAAATACACATAGCATTATAGTTTCTACTTTCAAAATGTCATAATTCCCACCTGTATTGTTTAAGCTTTCAAAGCCATTCAAATTCAGTTTGTAAATAACACTGACACTTCTATTTTATGAGAAACAAATAAACTGAATTTATTTCCTTCAAATTACTGCTAATTAGGGATTGACATGCTTTTTCTGGAAAGGGCCACATCGTAAATATTTTATTCTTTGTGAGTTATACTGCCCTATTATCTTTTGTGATTTTTTTTCCTGCCACAGGTCAACTCATATGCCCTCTATTTGGGGGGACCATTTGCTCTGACGATTGCCACAAAGGCTTTGAAAAAAACACTAAGATCAGCATCTCTCCCCTTTTTTCTCTTCCCTCAATAACTCTGCCATTATAACACAGAAATACCCATTTACAATACAAGCATATTAATATATAATTGTGGCTATTTAATATAGTGAGTCCCGGTGTGGCACTGTGGGTTAGTGCACCAGACGGCAAAGGCATTTGAATTACAAGGTCAGCCGTTCAAACTACCACCCCTCCTCACCTATACAGGGTCGACATGGGTCGGAACCAACTCAATGGCACTTCCCAATAACAACATTAATAAAGGAGCTCTGGTGGTGAAGTGGGTTAAGCATTTGTCTGCTAGAGTTCACAGTACCAGCCATTCCTCAGGAAAAACAGGACGCAGCCTTGGAAACCCCATGAAGCATTTCTGGCGGTCTGATAGTGTCTCTATGAGTCGGAATGAGCTTGACTCGATGCTGGGTTTGGGTCCATACCAATAAAATTTTAATTACAAATATAGGTGTTGAGCCAGCATAGTCATGCAGGATGTAGCTTGCCAACTCTGGGTTTACAGCATAGAAAAATCACTTGTATTTTTTATTTGCTTTCTCAAAAACTGTATTTAAAACTTAAATGATTTTTCCAACCACAGTAATACGTAAACTCTGAACGAGACTATATACTAAGAATGCCAACCTTTTTCACATTAGTATACGAGCTGCTCGCTAATTCTAACAGCAATTTCTATGGATTATAATTTTCTGTTTTCAATAGATAAACATTTAAATAAAAAAGCCTGTCAATGTGGAGTCAGTTCTGACTCTTGGTAACCCCGCATGTTACAAACAGAACTGCTCCATAGGGGTCTTTCGGAGTCCTGGTGTGGCACTGCCAGACTGCAAAGCCGTTTGAACTGCAAGGTTGGTGGTTCAAGCTCACCAGTCACTCTTTGGATACCCCATACAGGGTCGCTATAAGTCGGAATTGACTCGACGGCACTTAATAACAACAACATAGGGGTCTTTTCGCTATATTCTTTATGGATGCAGATCATCAAGTCTTTCTTCTTGTGGTACTGCTGGGTAGGTTTGAAACACCAACCTTCAGCAGTTCAGTTGTGTCATCCAAAGACCTTTTAGATACATGTTCAGACCCAATCAAATATCTAGAAAACTGAGAGGTGCTCTTTAATCTTCTATAAAGTGGAGACACCTAAATCTGCCCTAGATGCCACATTTGGCTATGTAAGCACTTTCATCAACGCCACTCATGACTCCCTCTGAATTTCAATGGTAGGACATATGGTACCAAGTACTTTGTGACCCTTGCCATCATCTTGCTTCCTTCTGTTCCATAATATGCCCATCATTCCTATCCAAGACAAGGTCTAAGACAAACTAAGCAAATTAATTGCAACAGACACATTTTATTAAATTATGTGCAGTTAGAAAATGGAGAGGAAAAAAGATAGTAAAACGTGTTTGACTCAAGTGCTGTTTTTTGCTTATTTCTAATCAGTTTCAGAGTTTGGATACTCACATTTTAGGTGCTACATATTAATGGTAGCGTAGCGGTTAGGAATCGGGCTGCGAACCACAAGGTCAGCAGTTCAAAACTACTAGCTGTTCTGTGGGACAAAGATGAGACTTTCTGCTCCCGTGAAGATTTACAGCCTCAGAAACCCTGCACAGGGTCGCTATGAGTTGGAACCAACTCCACAGCACATAACAACAACAACAACATAGTAATGTATAGTTAAGAGATTTTTAAGAAAATGAATTGGGCACAGCTCTGATTCAGGTCTAAGATAAATCTTACCTGTAATTAAAACTCTGTCAGACAACTACAAATATTCATTAGTGGGTATTGAAATAATAATAACAATAAAATATTCTTTGTAAAATCATTAATTAAAGGGGTTCCATATTCTTCTATCTAGATGCAATATTAAAACAAACATATCTGAATATGAACTTTTTTAAGGAAAGAATTGTGTCCAGGAAAAATTCATTCACTGATTGAATCAAAGACTCCTAGTTTTTGTGTTCCTTGCTACCATGCCAACAGAGCACCATTTCATGTGCTCACTACCATTGAGTTAATTCTGATTCTCATTCTTAGCAACCTATGGGACAGAGGAGAGCTGCTCCCTCGGGTTTCTGAGACTATAAATCTTTACAGGAACTGATAGCCTCATCTTTGTCCCTTGGAGCACTGTTGAATTTGAACTGCCAATCTTGCAGACCAATGCTTAACAAATATCCCAGACAGTTTCTATTTATCTCAAGTCACATCATGGAATTTATAAAAGAAAATCACTAGACTTTGTGAAGTTGTTTATTCAGTTTCTTTAGAGCACTGAAAAAAAATCTTTAATAAGAAAAAATATAGCAACTCTAAAATAGGTAGAAATTGATGCTCTCCTATCATTTGTGAGTTTTCCCCTGCCCTGGTCAGCCACATGTATGTCCTCATAGTTGGGTAGCATACTCTGGAAGATTACTGTAAAGTCTTTGCTGTTCACACTAAAATCATGCCCCTCTTGCCAGTCTTGTCTTTTTCCTCAGCTAGGTTAAATCTGTACCAGTGCAAGAAAACCCAATAGATTGGAGAACTCTGCAAATATAGCAAGGTGATCCTTGGTCTGTTGTGAGTGACACGAAACATAAATCTGGTGGGAGGTCAGGAGAATTCATTAGCTGGGCAGGAGACCAGAGCCAATGTGAAGCAGAGAAAGGATTTAGAGCAAAAGGCTAATTACTCCCAGCCCAGCTGAATGGCCTGATAGATTTACTGCTAATTAATTTCTCTTCTTCATTTTCACATATCTAGCCAGTAAATCGGGGACTATGATTCACTCTCTGCTTTTCCTCCTGTAACCCTGACCAGTTTCTCTGGCTCTATTAGCAAATTGCCCTCTTGAGTATCCCTTTTCTGATGATTATTGGCTGGGTTGTCTCAGTGGTCTTGACCTCAGGAAGGCCTTTTGCAAAATGACTCGGGGCAGCAAGCTGCAATCATTTAAAAACAACAAAACAGGGTCGAGATAATGAATAGGGGTTCTTTTCTCCTTCTTTCCTCTGCCTCCCTCAATAAGGCAAGAAAATGATTTGTTATGACTCTGTACTTGTTTCCGATTTCCCCGGCAGTTCCTGTAGACGATATATCTAGGAATAGTGCAAGACAAGAATGTAAATGCCTGTGAAATTTAACATAGTAACCACACAGAGGGCTCATGCACAGCACTGAAGAGGGGAAGGGAGAACTTTTAAAAATTAATACTATTATCTAATTTAACAAGAATTTATAAATATTTTACTGAAAGAACTAAATATTAACTCCTTTATGAAGGTAAGAAAATAATACAAGTGTTTTCTAATATGTCTAGGATTTCTGAAAAACAAACAATGAAAACCCTATACACAACAATGGTACATCTACAACTCATCACAGAGATGACCCAGGACTGGAAAGCATTTATTTCCTTTGTCTCTGGTGTCTCCATGAGTCAGGGGCTACTCAGGGGCAGCTAACTATTAGCAATAGAAGTACTTAAAAAGAGCCATCCTTTATGAAAATAACAATAAATGTAATATAAATTTTTCATGCCAAAAATACAGCATGGCTCTATTAGGATCAATAAGCAGCTTTCTATAAATTAATGGGAAGTTTGATGGCTTGTATATTTATGCAAGTCTATTTCTATGGTATATGTATTTTCTGTGTGTCACATAAAACTATATTCTTAAACTCATTCTGAACCCAATTAAATGGGAATTCATATATATAAGCATTTCAACTGAAATAAGCTGGTTTTGAATCCAAGATGCATTAAATTTACTCCACAGAGCCAAAGTCTGGGAGCCAATCCATATCAGTTATGAGTCTGGGATTAAGAAGAATTGGAAAGTGAAGCAAGAAATTAACTAAAATAAGTCTGGAATAAATAGAGAAAGGAAAAGCAGATGGTGTTCTTAATGTCTTAGATAGTGTGGGTAGAAATAAGCTCTGGTCACTACCCACTGCAGCCACATTGAACTCACTCTATCACATGGGTAAAGTCTGTTTCCATGCAGATCATGGATTCTCCCCATTCATCTCTTAGGAACAAGCAGCTGATTTGAGTGAAGATGTGCTGCTGCTTTCCTTAACGGTTTTGGAGAGCTCTGATTCATGGCATCCTTATGTGCAACAGAACGAAACATTGTCCGGTCCCTCATGTTTCTCACAATTGCAGGTCTAACTCCATCACTTCAGTTATTGTGCCAGTATGTCACACTAAGGAATTTCCTAACCATTGTTGACACTCTACTTCACCAAACATGATAGCCTTCCCAGTAATGGATACCATCCATGATGTGTCTAAAGTTTGACGATGTTCTGTTTGAGTATTTCATTGGCTATTTTTCAAAAATAGAGCACACACACAGAGACACAGAGAGAGAGAGACTTTTCGTTCTAGTCTGCCTTAGTCTAGACACTCCGCTGAAATTTGTCCACTGTGGATGGATGACCCTGCTGCTATGTGAAATACCAGTGGCATAATTTTCAGCATTCTAACAGCATACAAGCTTCCACAGTACAACACACTGACAAATAGGTGGTAGAAAGACTTCTACTCTACCTAAAATGAAAATTCAGTAATGAGGAACAAGGGCATCTCATGGGTCAGCCCAGATCAATTATTTAAAGTTATTTTGTAACATACATATTACATAGAGTAACCCCAATTCTGGATTAAATTGTTTTTAGTTGGTTGGTTGGTTGATTGATTGGTTTGTAGCTTGTTTGTTTATTACTGTATAGTGCTGCTCAACACCTATATTTCCTGATATCCTTATTATACACTTCAGAGGATATACATATTTTTGGAGAAGTAAATGTAGAAAATTAGCAAGATATGTAGGTAATATATTATTTTTGTTGTTGTTAAGTGCTGTCGAGTCAGTTCCGACCCATAGCGACCTTGTACAGGGTTTCCAAGGGTGTAAATCTTTACAGGAGTAGAAAGCCTCATCTTTCTCCTGCGGAGCGGCTGGTAGTTTCAAACTGCTGACCTTAAGGTTGGCAGCTCGAGTTGTAACCACTACGCTACCAGAGCTCCTTATCTTATATTATATACAGCCACAATTCAGAAAACCTGAACCATATGATTCACCACCCATTGTACTCTTACTATAACCTAAATAAAAAAGTTTAAAAAGAGAAAGCTACAATACTATAAGGAGTGTGGTGGCTCTGTAGAATAAGATCTTGACTGTGTACCACAAGGCAGGCAGTTCAAGTCCACCAGTAGATCTTTAGGAGAAAGAGGAGGCTTTCTGCTCGTGCCAATATTTAAAACCTTGGAAACCCTATAAGAGTTACTAGGAGTTGGAACCAACTCAATGACAATGAACTGCCAAAAAAATAATATTGTGACTTTTCATGAAACAATAAAAAATCAATATGGTATTACCAAAATATCTGGTTATATTGCTATGAACTCTTTAGGTTCAGATGATTGCTTATATTAGACCTTTAATAACATTCTAGTTTCTTATGCTATTCAAATTCTCTGGCAGCGTAGTGGTTGCGAATCGGGCTGCAAGCCACAAAGTCAGCAGTTCAAAACTACCAGCTGTCCCACAGGAGAAAGATGAGGTGTTCTGCTCCCACAAAGATTTACAGCCTCGGAAACCCTGTACATGGTCACTATGAGTCGGAACTGACTCCAAGGCACATCACAACAATAATGCAAATTATCTAGATTTCTCAACTCAAAATTATAAGATTTGTAATGACAGTATTATTTTGGAGGCAAATAAATAGAGATGCAAATAGCGTAATGTCATTTTCATAGAAACAAATTTAGAAATGTAAATTATGGTTGAATATTCAAAAAGTAAGGAGTCCTTGTGGTGTAGTTAAGCACTTACTGCAAACCAAATGGCCATTGATTCAAATCAACCAGTCATTCTACTGGAGATACATGTGATAGTATTCTTTCCATGTTCTCCAAAGATTTCGGCCTATAAAGACCTATGGAGCTAGCTACTCTGCCCTAGTGATGCTGAAATCCACACAACAGTAATGGGTAGGGATATTAAAAAAACCACTCAGTTCTGGTTCAGCACAGGGAGGCAAGGTGACATAGGAGTAGAGACAGGCAGGGTGCCTAAGACAGCTAGCAATAAACAGCCAGACTCAGAGAAATTCACATATTATAATGCTTAGAGAAAATGTACGGGTCCAAAACAATTCCAGATTTGAGAAAAGCCTTCGAAGATTTGGTTTCAGGAATGAGTGGAACCAACATGTTCAGGTTATTCAGACATTCTTCTCAGAATCCAAAGGGTCTCAGAGTACATTGAGAATATTAGAAACTAACTAAATGTTTCACATTGCAGAGAGAAGAGAAGAACAGACATTAACAAAGATGAAAAAGCAAAAGCTGAAAGACAAACTTGGTAGCATGGCAAAGGTTTAGATTAATTACATAAAGTTTATCCAGATTTCTTTGCCCCTAATGAATCTTAATAACAGATATCCAGATAAATGTCATGCCTAAAGTCATTTGTAAATCTTCACATTGTTGTTATTATTGTTGCTATATGCCATCGAGTTACTTCTGACTCATAGCAACCCAGTATAGGATTCCCAAGGAGCGGCTGGTAGGTTTGAACCTCCCACTTGTGGTTCATACTGACCGTGTGATCCAGTGCTTTATCCTACAACACTACACCAAAACTCCCAAATCTTCACATGGTAATTACAAAAGACTCCTAGAAAATAGATTTTAAAGAACTGGTCTTCTTTTAGTATCTAAAGGAGAAATCATTCAGTTCACATGACGTGGCTGGATCCTTATTAACCAATTGTTCTTATACAAAACCAAAGAATTGGTGCTGTGAGCCTTGAAAACTAAGCAGTAGAGAAATAAGACATATTTTCTAAGGAATTTTACTCATAGACCCAATATTCTTGACAATTTAGTAGGACATGCCTGGCCTTAAATCCCTTTCCCATTGTTGACCACATACAAAGCTATATGTGTCATTTTATTTCTTTGAGCTTCTATTTTCTAAAAGTACAAAATGTAGTTTTTAACTTATAGTGTTGCTGTGAAGATTAAATAATGTGTAAAATAATATCTAATATGCATGTGTAGTTTCCATTACCAGTTACTGTCTAGTTAATTCCAACTCATGGTAACCTACCATGTTGTCATAGGAAAACGCTGTCCAAAAAGTTTTCAATGGCTGATTTGTTTGGAATTAGATCATCAGGTCTTTTCTTCTGATGGGCTATTGGGTGGACTAGAACCTCCAACTTTCAGTTAATAGACAAGCACGTTAGCCATTTGAACCACCCAATAAATCTTAATCATTGTTTATATTGTTGTTGTTAAGTACTATCAAGTTGGTTCTAACTTATGGCAATCCTGTACAGGGTTTTGGAGGAGCGGCTGGTAAGTGAACTGCTGACCTGGAGGTCTATATATTTCATTAAATTGCTTATTTTATTTTAAATTAAAATGATTCCTCATCTCAGTAGTAAGAACCCTAATAAGTAAAAGTAGTGTAAGAGAACTGTTTTAGGTTTCAATCACTACTACTAACATTTGATGTTTCTTGATCATGTTAACTCTCTTTGTTCATATTATTATTCTCATTGTACCCTGGCCACTACTATGATTAATTTAAATAACGTACTGTTATTGCTGTTATTGATAGGTGCTATTGAGTTGGTTCCAACTCATAGAAACCCTACACACAACAGAAAAAAACACTGCCCAGTTCTTCACCATCCTCAAAACTGTTACATTTGAGCCCATTGCTGTACACTCTGTCAATCTGTCTTGTTCAGGGTCTTCCTCTATTTTACTGACCCACCACTTTACCCAGCATGTTATCCTTCTCCAGGGACATGTTCCTTCTGATAAAATCTCCAAAGTATGAGAGACAAACTTTTATAACACTGGCTTCTTAGGAGCATTCTGACTGTACTTCTTATAACACACACTTTGTTCTTTTAGCAGTCCATGGTACTTTTAATATTGCTCTCTAATACAGTCATTGGCTTTTCTATATTCTTCCTTATTCGCTACCCAATTTTCTATGCAGATGAGGCATATGGAGTCCTAGTGTGGAGCTGTGGGTTAATGTGCTGGACTGCAAAGTTGGTATGAACCAGAAGGTAAGCAGTACAAGCTCACCAGTCATGCTTTGGAAACCCTATGCAGGATCTCTATGTGATGGAACCAACTTGATGGCACTTCACAACAACAACATGAGGCAATTAAAAATACTCTTGCTTGGATCAGATTCACTTAGTACACAAACTGTTATATTTGTCCTTTAACACTTTAAAGTTGTCTTTTATGTTGTTTCAAAAGGTATTTATAATGAAGGTCATTGGTCTTGCAAAATTCTGTCATGCAATCTCTCAATTACCAAGGCCATATTTTCCAAATGCTGATCCTTCCTGTTCGTTTCTAACCTTTGCATTCTAATTATGAGTTATTAGCAATCCATTTTGATTGCATGTTCGATCAGTTATAGACTGAAGAAGTTGATAAAAATCAGCAATTACATCATCACTGGCTTTAGTGGTTGGTGTGTAAATTTGAAAAAATAGTGGTATTATCTGGTCCTCCTCGTAGGACTATGGATATTATCAAAGATAGCATTGTACTTCAAGATAAATCTTGAAATGTTCTTTTTGACAATGAATGTGATGACATTAGTCATGAATTTGCCATTCCTGGCATAGTAAACCATGTGATTATAAGATTCGAGATGTTTAATACCAATCCATTTTAACTCACTCATGACTTTTTTTGTATTATATTTCATTTTTCACAATTTCCAATTTTCCTAGGTTTGCACTTAGTACATCCCATGTCTCGATTATTAATGGATGTTAGCAACTGTTTCTCCTCTTTTATAATTTTGTCCCAGCAGCAAATGAACGTCCTAAACACTTTGCTCCTTTCATGTCATAATGGTCAAGTCTACTTTGAGGAGGCAGCTCTTCCCCAGTCACATTTTGAGCGCCTTCCCATTTGAGGGGATTCTCTTCTAGCACTGTATCTGACAATGTTTTGCTGCCATTCACAATGTTTTTAGTAGCTACCATTCAGCAGTAGTCTTTATGTTCTTCTTTCTAGTCTGTCTTAGTCTGGAAGCTCCAATGAAACCTTCCCACCATGGGCGACCCTCCTGGTCGTCAAAACACCAATGGCATAGCTTCCATCATTACAGCAACAGGGAAGCCAACTGAATGTAATTTCTTAATAATTTCATAGAAAACTGTTTAACAACCAAATATATTCAAAAAGTCCATCCAAGAAGTTTATCTGCCTCTCCACACATTTTTAAAAAATAGATATTCCTTTAGTAATTCTAATTCTCCCCCATTTCATGCAAGTCCACTCTTAGCATTAAGTAGGATAGAAAAAGCAACTCCTCTCTAATGTAAAGTGAATTTGTCTTGCATTCTACATAAGAATGCCTAGATTCTTTGTCAAAATTTATCCTCAAGTGCTAAGTATTTGTTGCAGATTGAATACAACAATAAAATCATTAAATGTTATCTGAAAGGTATTACACATAAAACTGTCATTGGCTTTTCCTGACAAAATGTTGGTTTTGTAGGAATGGATATGGCAATGAAGGAGTGAAGGACCAGTCCTGAGGTAGGTTACATGGAATTCTTGTCTAAGAGCCCTTAGAGGGCCAGCAGAGTTGAGAGGGAGCCTTACACATGAGGGGACTTCAAAAAGTTCATGGAAATTTTTCATTATCTTTCTATTCCATTTCTCCATGAATGTTTTTGATGTCTCCTCATAATGGGGATGAAAGGTCTTAAAGAAATTCAGCCATTTGCACAATTCAGCCTCAGGCCAAAGCTGATCACAGTACTGTCCTTCCACCCCCACCCTCACACAGCCCAGAGAGCACCCTTTAATTTATACACCTGCCTTTTGCTTGAGCTAGAGGGAGATGTAAAGTGCTGCCAGTACATGTTTCCTGTTCCCAACACTCAACTCACAGCTTGATGCAAAGGCTAATTATTTGACTAGACCAGTAAATCCTCACAGTTACTGTGGAGTTAACATCATTGAAAAATAGAACCATTTAGCTGGAAGAAATCTATAACCTAGTTTGTGCTCAGCCTCTAGGCAATAAGAGTCCACTGACAATTCCAAGTAACAGTGCTGACCTTCTTCTTATAGAGCTTTAGGTAAGGAGATTTAAAAGCTTCTCTTTTCAGTGTTTTACTACCTTATTACCAGGAAAACATTCTTACAAAAAGAAATCCTTCTGGTACAATTTAAACCAATTTTCCTTTGTCTGGAGGTCAAGTGAAAGCAGGTGAATTGCTTGAGAAAGTGTCAATTTCATAGGCTGGTAGAGTGTTTTTACTATTGGGTGGGAGATCCTTAGAGATCATTTAGTGCATCTCCCTCTTTTTGGAGACCTGGTGATGAAAATGCAGAAATGGAGAGTGATTTGATCAAACCCACACAGCCAGTTAATCAACGATCCCTTTAAGCTTTCATTATATGCAATATAAATAAATCTAAGTAATTAAAACTCTCCCAGAACGATAAGGTTTGTCCAATAAAATAGGTAAACTCCACTATGGGCTGTGTCAGACTGCAAAGTCGTTTGAACTGCAAGGCTGGTGGTTCAGGCTCATCAGCTGCTCCTTGGAAACCCTATACAGGGTCACTATGGGTCAGAATCGACTCCACAGCACTTAATACAACAACGAACAATATGAACAGATTTTAGTAAGGATTTAGGCTACCTGGATTCTAATCCCGGCTTTATAACTTCCTATTGCATTTTGCCACCACTCGTCTGTCAGTTTGTCATACTATGGTGACTTGTGAGTTGCTGTGATTCTGGAAGCTATGCCACCAGTGTTTTAAACACCAGCAGGGTCACCCATAGTGGATAAGTTTCAGATGAGCTTCCAGATGAAGACAGACTAGGAAGAAAAAGTGACAAACTACTTCTGAATATTTAGTTACTGAAAACCTTATGAATAGCAGAGAAACACTGTCAGATATAGTGCCAGAAAATGAGCCTTGACTTTCGTTATTGAAGGAATCTCTGGGCAAATTATTGAATGATGTAGAAGGCATCAAAAGGAGATAGACGCAATACAGTCACTGTACCAAAAGGAAATGGTTAATGCACAAATGTTTCAAGAGGTAGCACATGATCAAGAGCCAGTGATACTAAAGGAAGAAGTCCAAGGTGCATTGAAGGAATTGGCAAAGAATAAGGGTCCAGGAATTGATGGAATGAAAACTGAAATCTTGCAAGAAAGTGAGGTGGCACAGGAGGTACTCACTCATCTCTGCCAAGAAATTTGGAAGACAACTATCTAGCCAAATGATTGGAAGAGATCCATATTTGTGCCCATTCCAAAGAGAGGTGACCCAACGGAATGCAGGAATCATCGGACAATCTCTTTGATATACCATACGAGTAAAGTTTTAACTAAAGGTAATACAGAAACAGCTGCAAGCATACATTGACAGAGAACTTCCAGAGGTTCAAGCCAGATTCAGAAGAGGCTGTGGAATGAGGGATATTATTGCTGCTGTCTGATGGATCTTGGCTGCAAGCAGAGAATATCAGAATGATGTTTACCTGTGCTTTATTGACTATGCAAAGGCTTTCGATTGTGTGGATCATGACAAGCTATGGACAACATTGCAAAGTATGAGTATTTTGGAACACTTAATTGTGTTAATGAGGAATCTGTACCTGGACCAAGAGGGAGTTGTTCAAATAGAGCATGGGAACACTGAATGGTTTAAAATTAAGAAAGGTGTGCGACAGGGTTGTATTCTTTCACCATACTTATTCAACCTTTATGCTGAGGAAATAATCTGAGAAACTGGGTTCTATGAAGAAAAATGTGGCATCAGGATTGAAGGAAGACTCATTAACAACCTGTGATATCCAGATGATACAACCTTGCCTGTTGAAAGTGAAGAAGACTTAAAATATTTACAGATGAAGATCAAAGAGCACAGTCTTTGGTATGGATTACATCTCAGTGTAAAGAAAACAAAAATCCTCTCCAATGGACCAATAGATATCTTTATGAATGAAGAAAAGATTGAAGTTGTCAAGGACTTCATTCTTCTTGGATCAAGTATCAACACTCATGGAAGCAGCACTCAAGAAATCAAATGATGTGTTGCATTAAGCAAATCTGCTGCACAATATCTTTTTAGAGGGTTGAAGAGCAGAGATGTCAGCTTGAGGACTAAGGTGTGCCTGATCCAAGCCATGGTATTTTCAATAACCTCATATGCATGCAAAAGCTGGACAGTGAATAAGGAAGACCGTAGAAGAATTGATGCCTTTGAATTATGGTGTTGGAGAAGAATATTGAAAGTGTAATGGGCTGCCAAAAGAACCAATAGATCTGTTCTGGAATAAGTGCAGCCAGAGTGCTCCTTGGAGGCCAGGATGGCCAAATTTCATCTCTCGACTTTGGGCATATTGTCAGGAGACACCAGTTGCAGGAGAAGGCTATCATGTTTGGTCAGATGGAGGGTCAGAGAAAAAAAGGGATACCCCAGTGAGATGGACTGCCAAAGTGGAAGCATCAATGGACTCAAGCGTGGCAATAATTGTGAGGTTGGCCCAGGATTAGGCAGTGTTTTGTTCTGTTGTGTGTAGGGTTGCTATGTGTCAGTACCAACTCGATGGCACTTAACAACAACATTGTATTTTGGGACAAGTATCCTGATCTGTCCCTAAGTTTCCTCATCTGTAAAATGGTGTTAATAATGACAACTACTTTAATGAGTTGCTACGAAAACTTAAGGAGTCCTCGTGTGGCGCTGCAGGATAATGTGCTCAACTGCAAAATCAGTTGAACCACAAGGTCGGCAGTTCAAATCTACCAGTCCTCAGAAACCTTGTACAGGGTCTCTATGGGTTGGAATCGACTCAATGGCACTTAGAGTAACAGCAACACACTAATAAGAGCTACTGTGACTATATGTGTCCAGCACTATTTCAAATGCTCTGTGTGTATTCACTGAATTTTCACAACAAACTCATAAGGTTGTTATAGGTTGCCAATGAGTCAGCTTGGATTCATAGAGATCATTTGTAATATAGAACAAAACATTGCCTCCTTGTGTATCCTCTTATTGATTGTTGGTATGTTTGAGTCTGTGGCTCTGTAGGTTAAGCACTGGACCACAACATCAATTTGAACTGCAAGGTCAGTGGTTCAAAGGCAACAGTTGCTCCTCAGAAACCCTAAACCGTGTCACTATGAGTCCAAGACCACTGGACAGTATTTAACAACCACCACAACAACTGACATTTTTGTGCCAATCCCTCATCCTTACTGCTTCTCTGAATGGAAAATGCTGTCATTATCACCTTGCCATTGTCATTATTAATTGGTGATCTAATCGCAGATGATCCTTCAAAAGTTTTTTTTTCTTGAGCAGATTCCTTTGCCATTATAAATCTTCCAACCCAGATCAATTGGCAAGTTTAAAAAGTATAAATATTTAAAAGAAAAGTTCACCTGAAGTATAAAACAACAAAAATAAAAACAAAACAAAAAAACTGCTTTTATACCAAGGAAAGCCATAAACATCATTGCAAAGCCAAATGAAAATAACCTTTAGCATTATTCACTCTTTGGCATTAATCCTCCTTATTGCTTCCTTTAGATTGTGTGGATAACAAAGAGTGCAAGGGAAAATATTTTCCAATCCCCAATGGAAATCACAAAAATTTCAGTATTTGCTTATAGAATTAAAATTCACAAAATACTTGATATTCACCTATATTTGTTTTTTTCATGAAATGCTCTTGTAATTTTTGACAGCTCATTAAAGATCCACATAAGCCCAGGTTGGGACTTACAGGTACCTCGTAACCTGCTGCTTTTACTACCCATTACCTCAAAGAATGAATCAGCCACAGGCACCTACTGGTCAGTCTGAAAGGGAGGATGGATCATAGCGCAAGGAGGATGTTTAGTAAGACTTCCTACCCTCGCTACTGGCTTTTATTTTGACACATGGGGCTGTAACCCAGAGTGTGCTAGGATTAGAGATGTCATTTTATGTCAGTTGTAAGACAGGATACAACAAAAACTGAGAGCACACACACCATCATTTGTCTGACATGATACTTCCAGAAGGGAAAGATGCCACAGTCAAATCAAACATTTGCCTTTTCAGATAGTTTTTTCTTTGTCCACTCAAGTTGTCAGCAGTTCTTACTAGGGGATTTCATAAGCTAAAAAACTTGCTTTTTGCAAAAGAACAATTGTACTTTCCGATAAGCAGAAAAATGCTGCAGTGAGTGGTTGGCTATAACTTAGAAACTGTCAGAAACCTGTAAGTAGAAAGCCAAGACGATTAGAATGGATGAATCTACAGATTCAAATCTTGATGACACTAGTTTCTACATCAGAGATGGGCAATCTTTTTTCTGTCAAAATGCATAACATCATTCAAAGGCCATATACAATGGTCACCTTAAAAATTACCCTGCTATATTTGGTCAAATATTGAATTAACTCACCCCTATCGCTATGGGTCAGAATTGACTCGACGGCACTTAACAACAACAGCGTGATGGATGGAATCATGGTGTGGTGTTGTGGGTTAATGTTCCAGACTGCAAAGTCATTTGATCCACAAGGTCGGTGGTTCAAGCTCGCTAGTCACTCCTTGGAAACTCTATACAGGTTTGCTATGGGTTGGAACCGACTCAACAGCACTTAACAACAACAATGGATGGGGCTGAAATTGCCTCATCAGGGACAAACCAAATGATTTCATGGGCCTTATATGGCGGTTCAAACCCACCAGCCGCTCCTCGGAAACCGTATTCAGGGTCGCTATGGGTCGGAACCGACTCGATGGCACTCAACAACAACAACAATACGACCTGTGGGCTGAACTTCAGTTCCCCACCCCTGTTCTACATGGTATCCCTAGCATTTAATGGGCTATGCTGAAATGCAGTAACTAAATACTGTTTTTTCAAAGAATGAATAATTTCGATCCATTTGTCCACACAAAGAGTAAGCTATAACAATGTATTGAATAATAAGGAAATATTCAAAGGAGAATTCTTAATATGCAAATAAATTGTACAGTAATCTATTGATTCTTTTTATTTAGAAAACCAAAAGGGAAGAATACACTCAATATTTCTCAAGCTGAAAGAACTGAAGAAAAGAATTTATCTTAGCTTCAAATATTGAAAGATTCTATGGGCAAAATATTGTATAATGCAGAAAACTTCCAAAGAAATTGGAAGGTATACACAGAGTCATCTTACCAAAAAGAAATGTTCAATGTTTAACCATTTCAACAGGTAGCATATGATCAAGAACTAATAATACTGAAAGAAGACATCCAAACTGGCGAGACGCTGTAGGATAAACACTGGACTGCTAAATGCAAGGTCGGCAGTTCAAACCAAACAGCCACTTCTTGGAAGCCCCATACAGGGTCACTATGCATCAGAACTGACTCGGCAGCTCTCAACCACCCAACAATTTGCTAAGAAAATTACTTGGTACTTGCTATGGGTTGAATTGTGTCCTGCAAAGGTATGTATTAAAGCCTAACCTTAAAAATGTGTGAACTTGACCTTGCTTCTAAATATGGCCCTTTAAGATGGATAGCAGGGGTCCTGGTGGTGCAGTGTGTTAAGCACTTCATGGATAATGAAAATATCGGTGGTTCAATTCCACCTGCCACTCCACAGGAGAAAGATGAGGTGGTCTGCTTCTGTAAAGATATGCAGCCTTGTAAACCCCAGAGAGTCTTTCTGCTGTCTCACAGGATCACCATGAGCAGCAATCAGCTAGACAGCAGTGGGTAAGATGGATAAGGTGGACTCCTGGTATGCTGCTGTAGGATCAGCACTGGACCTCAAACCACAAGGTTCGCAGTTCAAACACACCAGCTGTCCCTTGGAAACACTATACAGGGTCATTATGAGTCAGAACCAACTCAACATAATTTAACAAGAACAACATAAATTCTACCTGGATGGTACTTTGTAGGAGACAATAGACACACAGAGTGAAGCGATGCAGAACAGTCATTAAATGAAGGCGGCAAACACAGCTGCAAGGTAAGGAATGCCAAGGTTTCCAGAAGCTAGGATAGAAGCATGGAACAGTTACTGTCTCAGAGCCCTCAGTAATAATTGGTTTGACCAGTACCCTGATTTAGAATTCCAGACTCAAGAACTGTGAAGCAATAAAATTCCATTCTTGAAAGTCATCCCCATTGTGATATTTTGTTACACAAGCCCTAGGAAATGAAGAGAGCACTCCACAAATGTCTGATTCAGTTCTTTCAAAAACAGAAAAAGAAAGAACATGAGGTTCAGAGAGATAAATCATACTGCCTACAATCACACACTGAACTGATAACCACAAGGTCAGTGGTTCAAGACCAGCCGCCACTTTGCAGCACAAGGATGAGGTTTTCTGCTCCCATAAAGATATACTTTCAGAAACCCTAAATACGGTCTTAATGAGTTAGATCCAACTGGATGGCACAGTGTAAACAGGACTGACAGATAATGATAGCGTGTTTAAAGTATACTATTTTTTTTAATGTATTTTGTGAATTATGTGATAGTTTACATGGGAGAACATTGTTGTTGTTGTTAAGTGCCGTTGAGTCAGGTCCGACCCATAGCGACCCTGTACAGGGTTTCCGAGGGTGTTCTATCGTATATCGCTTCATTGCCATGGTTACAATCCCCTCCATGCATCATCAACCAACCAAAGGGTATACACTGCAAGCCTGCCCCCAGGTCATCAGCACACAGCCCCTCTCCCTCTCTGGGTCTAAAGTCCCCGGCCGCTCCATCTCTCCACGTCATCATCTCTGCCTCCATCTCTGGCATCACTGCTTCTCTGGGTAGGGTCCCACTCTTTGCTCTTCTCCTTTGATGCTCCTAGACTGCAAAGTCAATCACTCCCCTCCTTTTGCTACAAAATGTCTACCTTTACATTTCCAGCCCTCACAATCAGTCCTGATAACAATTATTCACTATTTTATCACAAGAGACCTATCTGCATCTCCTTTCATTATCCCCGCCCAGACAGATTGGATATTACTCAGTGGAGATTCTATCCTCCTCCATGCCCTCTAGAGCTGGGCTCCCTCTTGGAAGCTTGGAAGCCAGTCACTTGTAGACCTCCCATTTTGGGCAGTCCCAAATTGGGTAGCCCCCATTTTGGGTAGCCCCCATTTTGGAAAGCCCCAAGCTTTCAAGAGGGAGCCTAGATCCAGAGGGCATGGAGGAAGGTAGAATTCCCTCTGGATTTGTACTTGCCTTTGTAGCCACCCC